>NW_024424453.1:54234081-54437522 GCF_017311325.1 Ursus maritimus | reverse complement strand
ACTCTACCCAAACAGGGTTGCCTGAATATCAGCGTGGCAGGCCCCTCCCCCAGAAGGCAGGCTGAAAAATCAAGAAGCCCATATCCCTAAGGTCCCTATAAAACAAGTGCACACTGCCTGGGTCCTGGTCAATAATTTGGGCTCTGGGCATCCCTGAACCTCTCCTCATCAGAATGACGAGGAGGAGAAATCCCCCCCAGCAAAGAAAAGATAATGAGTCTGTGGCCTCTGCCACAGAACTGACGGATATGGATATAACCAAATTGTCAGAAATGGAGTTCAGAGTAACAATGGTCAAGATAATGTGTAGGTTTGAAAAAAATATTAATGAAAATATTAACGAGAATACAGAATCTCTAAGGGCAGAAATGAGAGTGAGTCTGGCAGAAATTAAAAATGCCATGAATCAAATGCAGTCTAAACTAGACGCTCTGACAGCCAGGGTAAATGAGGCAGAAGAACAAATTAGTGAATTGAAGGATGGGATGGTAGAAGAGAAAGTTAAAACAGAAACTTGGCTCAAAAAAATCCAATCTCAAGAATGTAGATTACAGGAGATTACTGACTCAATGAAACGTTCCAATGTCAGAATCATTGGCATCCCCGAGTGGGTAGAGAAAGAGAGAGGTCTAGAAGAGATATTTAAACAAATTGTAGCTGAGAACTTCCCTAATCTGGGAAAGGAAATAAGCATTCATGTCCAAGAAGCAGAGAGGACCCCTCCCAAGGTCAATGAGAACAGACCTACACCACGTCACGTCATAGTGCAATTTGCAAATATTAGACCCAAGGATACAGTATTGAAAGCAACCAGGAGGAAGAAAATCCTTATGTACAGAGGGAAGAATATCAGAATAACATCAGACCTGTCTATAGAGACCTGGCAGACTAGGAAGGGTTGGCAGGGTATTTTCAAAGCTCTATCTGAGAAGAACATCCAAGGATCCTTTATCCAGCAAGGCTGTCATTCAGAATTGATGGAGAGATAAGGACCTTCCAGGATTGGCAGAAACTGAAGGAATTTTTAACCACCAAACCAGCCCTACAAGAAATATTAACAGGGTTCTATAAAAGTAAAAAGGCCCCAAGAGTGATACAGAACAGAAATTTACAATCTATAGAAACAAAGACTTCATGGGCAACATGACATCATTAAAATCATATCTCTCAATGATCTCTCTCAATGTGAATGGCCTAAATGCTCCCATAAATGCCACAGGGTTGCAGATTAGATAAAAAGACATGGCCCATCCATTTGCTGTCTACAAGAGACACATTTTGAACCTAGAGATACATCTAGACTGAAAGTGAAGGGATGGAAAACCATTTTTCATGCCAGTGGACCTCAAAAGAAAGCTGGGTTAGCAATTCTCATATCAGACAGATTAGATTTTAAATTAAAGACTGTAGTTAGAGATACAGAAGGACACTATATTATTCTTAAAGGATGTATCCAACAAGTGGATATGGCAATTATAAATATCTATGCCCCCAACTGGGGAGCTGCAAGATACAAAAACCAACTCTTAACCAGAAAAAAGAGACATATAGATAATAATACATTAATAGTAGGGGACCTCAACACTCCACTCTCAGCAATAGACAGATCACCTAAGCAGAAAATCAACAAAGAAACAAGAGCTTTGAATGATATCCTGGACCAGATGGACCTCATAGCTATATACAGAACACTACACCCCAGAACAACAGAATACTAATTCTTTTTGAATGCCCATGGAACTTTCTCCAGAATAGACCATATACTAGGTCACAAAACAGGTCTCAACCAATACCAAAAGACTGAGATTATTCCCTGCATATTCTCAGACCACAATGCTTTGAAACTGGAACTCAATCACAAGGAAAAATTTGGAAGAAACTCCAACACTTGGAAACTAAGAACCATTCTGCTTGAGAATAATTTGGTAAACCAGGGAATTAAAAATAAGTTTAAATAATTTTTGGAGACCAATGAGAATGAAAACACATCAGTCCAAAACCTATGGGACACTGCAAAGGCAGTCCTAAGGGGAAAATATATAGCCATCCACGCCTCACTCAATAGAACAGAAAAATCTAAAATGCATTTTTTATATTCTCACCTCAAGAAGCTGGAGTTGGAACAGAAGAATAGTCCTAACCCACGCATGAGAAGGCAGGTGATCAAGATTAGAGCAGAGATCGATGAATTAGAAACCAGGAGCACAGTACAGCAGAGCAACAGAACTAGAAGCTGTTCTTTGAAAGAATAAATAAGATCGATAAGCCACTGGCCAGACTTATTGAAAAGAATAGAGAAAGGACCCAAATTAATAAAATTATGAATGAAAAGGGAGAGATCACAATCAAAACCAATGAAATACGAAGGATCATTAGAAACTTTTATCAACAGCTTTATGCCAATAAATTAAACAACCTGGAAGAAATGGATGCCTTCCTGGAAACCTGTAAACTACCAAGACTGAAACAGGAAGAAAGTGATTTTTTAAACAGACCAATTAATTATGAAGAGATTGAAGCAGTGATCAAAAACCTCCCCAAAAACAAAAGCCCGGGGCCTGACGGATTCCTTGGGGAATTCTACCAAACATTCAAAGAGGAAAGAATATCTATTCTCCTGAAGCTGTTTCAAAAAATAGAAACAGAAGGAAAACTACCAAACTCATTCTGTGAGGCCAGTATTACCTTGATCCCCAAACCAGGCAAAGACCCCAACAAAAAGGAGAATTACAGACCAATTTCCCTGATGAATGTGGACACCAAAATTCTCAACAAGATCCTAGCTAATAGGATCCACAGTATATTAAAAGGATTATCCATCAAGACCAAGTGGGATTCATCCTTGGGATGCAAGGGTGGTTCAACATTCACAAATCGATCAGTGTGATAGATCATATCAACAAGAAAAGAGTCAAGAACCGTATGATCCTCTCAACTGATGCAGAAAAAGCGTTTGACAAGATACAGCATCCTTTCCTGATTAAAACCCTTCAGAGTGTAGGGATACAGGGTACATTCCTCAATTTCATAAAAACCATCTATGAAAAGCCTACAGCAAATATCATTCTCATTGGGGAAAAGCTGGAAGTCTTTCCCTTAAGATCATGAACACGACAAGGATGCCCACTGTCACCACTATTATTCAACATAGTACTAGAAGTCCTTGCAACAGCAATCAGACAACAAAAAGGGATCAAAGATATCCAAATCAGCAAAGAAGAAGTCAAAATGTCTCTCTTCACAGATGACATGATACTCTATATGGAAAACCCAAAAGAATCAACTCCCAAACTACTAGAACTTATAGAACAATTCATTAATGTGGTGGGATACAAAATCAATGCTCAGAAATCAGTTGCATTTCTATACATGAACAATAAGACTGAAAAATGAGAAATTAGGGCATCCATCCCATTTACAATAGCACCAAAAATCATACGTTATCTTGGAGTTAACTTAACCAGAGACTTAAAGGATCTATATTCTAGAAACTATGGATCACTCTTGAAAGACATTGAAGAAGACACAAAAAGATGGAAAAATATTCCATGCTCATGGATGGGAAGAATAAACATAGTTACACTGTCTATGCTACCCAAAGCAATCTACACTTTCAATGCCATCCCGATCAAAATACTAATGACATTTTTCAAAGAGCTGGAACAAACAGCCCTTAAATTTGTGTGAAACCAGAAAAGACCCTTAAATGCCAAGGAATTGCTGAAAAGGAAAAACAAAGCTGGGGGCATCACGTTGCCAGATTTCAAGCTATACTACAAAGCTGTGATCACAAAGACAGCATGGTACTGGCACAGAAACAGACACATAGACCAATGGAACAGAATAGAGAACCCAGAAATGGACCCTAGGCTCTTCGGGCAACTAATCTTTGACAAAGCAGGAAAAAAGATCCAGTGGAAAAAAGACAGTCTCTTCAATAAATCGTGCTGGGAAAATTGGACAGCTATATGCAAAAGAATGAAACTTGACCACTCTCTCACACCATACACAAAGATAAACTTCAAATGGATGAAAGACCTTGATGTGAGACAGGAATCCATCAAAATCCTAGAGGAGAACATAGGCTGCAACCTCTTTGACATTGGCCACAGCAACTTTTTTCATGACACATCTCCAAAGGCAAGAGAAACAAAAGAAAAAATGAACATGTGGGACTTCATCAAGATCAAAATCTTCTGCACAGCCAAGGAAACAGTCCAAAAAACTAAGAGGTAGCCCATGGAATGGGAGAAGATATTTGCAAATGACACTACAGATAAAAGACTAGTATCCGAGATCTACTAAGAACTTCTCAAACTCAATACACGTGAAACAAATAATCAAATCAAAAAATGGGCAGAAGATATGAACAGACACTTTTCCAATGATGACATACAAATGGCTAACAGACACATGAAAAAATGTTCAAAATCATTAGCCATCAGGGAAATTCAAGTCAAAACAACATTGAGATACCACCTTATGCCAGTTGAATGGCAAAAATAGACAAGGCAAGAAACAACAAATGTTGGAGAGGATGTGGAGAAAGGGGATCCCTCTTATACTGTTGGTGGGAATGCAAGTTGGTACAGCCACTTTGGAAAACAGTGTGGAGGTCCCTTAAAAAGTTAAAAGTAGAGCTACCCTCTGATCCAGCAATTGCACTACTGGGTATTTACCCCAAGGATACAGATGTAGTGAAGAGAAGGGCCATATGCACCCTAATGTTCATAGCAGCATTGTCCACAATAGCTAAACTGTGGAAGGAGCCGAGATGCCCTTCAACAGATGACTGGATTAAGATGTGGTCCATATATACAATGGAATATTACTCAGCCATCAGAAAGAAAGATTACTCAACATTTGCAGCAACATGGATGGGACTGGAGGAGATTATGCTATGTGAAATAAGTCAAGCAGAGAAAGACACTTTTCATATGGTTTCACTCATTTGTGGAACATAAGAAATAGGAAGATCAGTAGGAGAAGGAAGGGAAGAATGAAGGGGGGTAAACAGAAGGGGGAATGGACCATGAGAGACTATGGGCTCTGGGAAACAAACTGATGGCTTCAGAGGGGAGGGGGATTGGGGATTGGCATAGGCCGGTGATGGGTATTAAGGAGGGCACATATTGCATAGTGACTGAGTGTTATAGGCAAATAATGAATCATCGAACACTACATCAAAGAGTAAGGGTATACTGTATGGTGTCTTACATAACATAAAAAATTATTAAAAAAATTAAAAGATCAAGCTGAGGGTCTGTAACTACCAAAATTTTGAAGTAGTGAAGCACATGAATGATATTTTAATTCATCTGCCAATACATGAAAATATCTGTGATTTCTGCTGTTGACAAACCATATTGTGGGTTTGCAGCCTACCTTCGGAAATGAAGAAAATGCTAGATTAGTTAAGGAATAGTGGGGAAAAAAGGTGCATTTTATTCCTTCCAAGTTCAGGGACCTCTGAACTTCTTGTCTAGCAAGAAGCAGACATCTGATAGAAGTTAGTTCCCTTCCTTTTTATTCCCTCTTTCTGAGGCCTGTCACAACAAGTATTGTCCTCAGGTTTTCTTCCCTTTTCACTTCCTAATGGAACATGACTCCAGGACAGGATCTGATGTCTGGCATTTGGCCCGTGGGGTAGATAAGTTTATATTTGTTTGATTTCTTTCTTTTATTTTTTAAAGATTTTATTCATTTATCTGTGAGAGAGAGAGAGAGAGAGAGCAGAAGCAGGGGGAGTGGCAAGCAGAGGGAGAAGCAGGGTCCCCACTGAACAAGGAGACTGACGCAGGACTTGATCCCAGGACCCCAGATCATGACCTGACCTGAAGGCAGATGCTTAACTGACTGAGCCACCCAGGCGCCCCGGCTTGATTTCTTTCTTAAGAGCATTTCTTACTGTGGCAGAAGTTGAAGGAATTTCAGCATAGGGACAAGGTGGACCTCCCTAGTTCTCTGGAAGAAATGGCATTGCAAAGAGAGCAGATGACATAGTTTTCTTAAACTTCAGACTGGCACCAAGGATCAGCTGTTGACTTGACTCCAAATCATCACTCTAGGTGCTTGGTCTTTCCCCTCAGGGGTCAGGGTACAGAGGCTCAGAGAAATGGGACTTATTCTTCCTGCTTTAGTTCCTGCCCTTTAGTTTCTGGCACACTAGAATGAAAGCTCATAGTGTGTCTCTTCCCAACTCTTCATCCAATGATGTCACACTGGTAACTTGAAACAAGCATGGTGGGAGGATTTACACCCTAGAAATCAGCAGATGCTACAGGGCAGGGCTTCTTTCCTCCCACGTCATGCTTCCTGGAAAGTCAGTTGTTAAACATTTGTAAGCACATCCCCATCTGTACCTACCCCTTCCTGCCCAGCGATTCTGCTTTGACAAAAGCAGTCATTCTTTCTGTTTGATCACTGTTTAGTATACATTGTTGTATCCCCAGAAAGGGACTTTATACACTTATGTTGTTCCCTGATTCCGTTCTGGAGTCAGGAGTGACAGCAATTTTCTTCTTTTCCAAAACCTAAAAGAAGGACCTCATGTCCCTACTTGAGCGAGTAAGAGTGTTTCATGAGATGATTTTCCTTGTTCATAGTTTTCTAAACATTCAAGCTAAACAAGGGAAAGCAACGTGTGAGAAGACATCACAATAAATATAAGTGATTTAGGATAAATGCATCTGACAGGAGGGTGAAGGTGGGGTTAGTAAACTTTCTCTTAAAGTGCCGGAGAGTAAATATTTGAGGCTTTAAAGGCCACGAGGAAACATAGAAGCTACTATGTGGGTATTTATATAACCATTTAAATGTAAGCACATAAAAAATTAAAAAATATTCTTAGCTGATTAGCTATGAAGAAACAGGCAGCTGGTTGGCTTGGTCTATAGGCTGCAATGTTCTGACCTCCGCTCTGGAGGGCTGACTGGGGTAGGTGTGTGGGGTGTGGAGAAAGGCAAGGTGGTCACGTTGGAGGCTGGCAGATGAAGGTAATGAGGGCTAGGACTAGGGTCCTAGTGGGAGGAGGGAAGAGGGAGGAAGAGGTTTGAGGGAATGTAAATATCTGATTAGATGTATAGGTATCAGATAAATGAAAAGATGAATCAAACGTGATCTAGGGGGCTGGCTGAAATTTGTAACTTTGTCTTTGGGATTCACAAACATATTAGGAGATCAAAAGCTCTGAGAAATCCTGCAGTACATGAAACTGTCTTTGTTTAGTCCAACATTTCCCAAAGTTATTTACTGAGTCCTTTATTCATGCCCTCAGTGAAATCATGTATCATGGAAGGTACTAGATTTCATCAATTTGATCTATAACTGCATTGCAGAATGCAGTGTCTCATCAGGAGAAGGGAACCAACCATACCAGTTATTTTAAAGAGATAATTTAACTTAGGGAATTCCAAGCATTTGGAAAACTGTAATTGAAGAACCATAATTGAAGAAAGACGTAGTAGTTGCAGGTGACATCTATCGCCCTTGGGCAAGGGAAGCAAAAAGAAGCAGTTGGGGTTATTAAAATTTAGAAGCTTGGATTAGACATGTGGGAATATGGAACAAAGGGATCAGGAATTAACTGCTGCTGCTGGGGTGGAGAGCCATTGCTCAGGTGACTGGCAGCACAGGAAGTCAACAGCAAGGAGCAAATCCCTTCTTCTTCATCCAGGCTTGCTGTCTCTCTTTCACATTCTTTATTGGCAGATATTAACAGGAAGCCAGATGGCAAAGGAGAATTTTATCTCTGGAGTCCAGCCTCAGAATTATAAACCAGGAAACAGAAGGGTGGGTGGCGCTGAGAGACAGTAGCTTAATAACCAGCCCAGAGCCCAACCCACGTGCATGGTCTGTTTCCAAGCAATCTGGGTCTGGATGGCACCAGAGGCCTTTCCCTCCTCCTAAGGGCTAGAATAGCCACAGGTATCTTTTAGAGGCTCTCCTTTTTTCTTAGACAGCAGAAGCTATTCATTAGAGTGGAGAAAATCATGGTTTTAATTACATATCTCTTATAATTCAGATTGGTTTAAATAAGAGAAAAAAGACTTCAACGAAGTCAAGTGATTTGGCAACTTGTTCTACAGGGTTTTTCAGCATCCCTAGATTCAACTGTTCCTAATCCTGTGATTATGTGCTTCCGTTTTCCATTTTAAGTACCAGGGATGAAGATTCTCTTCCTTTACTGCTGCTGCTGGGAGCTTACTCAACAGCTTGGGGATGACGGGGCTGTCTGAGGAAACAAGACACACAAGGAACAAAAGGAAAGGGGCACCCTGTTCTTCCACAGTTCCTTTTCTGAGGGATACAGAGGGAGGCACCTTTCTGGAGAAAAGCTGACTGAAGCTGAAGCATCTGGAGTCTTCTCTATAGAGGTGCTGATGGTTGCTGTGGGATTTCTTGCAGATGAAACTGCTCTGGCATGGAGGTCTGGTTTAGGGCAAGGTGCATAGTTTGAGGAAAGGAGATGGTTGGATTTGAAAGTCATGTCAGTCACTTACCAGTTGGGTGGCACCAAGACAGTCAATTCACTTGATTACTCACTTTATTATTGATAATAATTGCACCTGTCCTGCTCTCATTTTTGGCTCACCCTGAGGATCAACAGAGATGGTGGCTAAATATGAAAACTGCAAAGAGTAAAATGAAATAAAAATACAAGGACTCAATAATGATGGGGTTTTGGGCTATTTCAATTCACTTGGTTCTCGACTCTAGAAGAGATACATATAAGAGAGAGTCATCTTCCCCAACAATTCCTTTCTGTCATAGATAAGTTGCAGTGTATACCTTTCTGGGCTTATGTTGCTCATGGATTTCCATACCATAGTTATTACCAAAAAAAGCTCCTGATGTGTAAGTGAAAACAAACCCAGGAAAAATATATCCGTGTTCCTAGACCAAGTCAGTTTTCTGTGTTTACTGTTTTAGGTTTTTCTTGTCCAAAATGGAGTAGATGTTTCTGAAATTTTAATTTGAATCTAGGAGTCAGTTGCTGCTGCTACTACTACTACTACTTATTATTATTATTATTACAGTTGTAGAAGTGGTAGTAACATTTATTGAGTGGCTACTGTATTCCAGACACCCTTTAAAGCACCTGTACTGTGTTACCTTCTTAAAATAACCCTGTGAGGTAGACATTGTTCTCACTTTCATTTGCTGTTAGGAAACTGAGGCATAAAGAGGTAGGGGAACTTGCCTGAGGTTACAGAGTAGATTATGGAGCTGGGATTTAAACCAAACCAGTTATAAAGTGGGAACTTTCAGTTGCTCTCCTAGATTCAAGAAATACTTTCATACATTGTGTAAATTGGAGTTGCTTCTCAATGGTTTTTATTTGTTCACATGGGGATATTATTTATTGGACGTTTACGAAGTGCTAGATTGGATTCTAAGCATTTTCAGTGTGCGATCTTATTTAATACTTTTGGTATTTAATTATCATCTTATTTATCAGATGAAGAAACTGAAGTTCAGAAAATGTAAGCAATTTGCTCAATCAGGTTCACACTTTGAGTAATTGTTGACGCTGATATTTGAATTCAGGTCTACATGACTCAGAACCCTACATTTTAGAGCAGTACATCACATAACTTGTTGCTTACTAACCATAATTTTTTTTTCTATTTCTCATGGAGCCATCCTTAAATTTCCCTGAACATGAGTGTAAAGCTTATAACAATGGGAAAGCTGAAATAAAGCTAAATGAAGATCAGAAATCATGTAGTGTCAGTAAGGACTGGATAATTATACCAGAAAACTGGGATGAGGGGTAATGAAATAAAGTTTAATGCTCAGGCTTTGAATTTCTTAAAAGAGAAGGTGAACAAACAAAAGACAAACAGGCAAAAAGCCTAACAAAATCCATTTCATCTAATTTGTATATTTCTTATTGTCCAATAAAAAGAAGTAGACCAGTAATGCAGAAGACACATTTTCCCTAGCAATCATAGTCCAGAGAAATTTCTCAAAAAAGTCTTGTATTTGGATACTAGTCATGGTTTGTAAGGAGCCTCCATGATACACAGCATGGTGTGAATGAATACTTGATGAGGGATACAGATTAGAATTTTATCCTATGTGAGACAGAGGAAACATTTCCAGAGTATTTTTAAAGGAGAACGTACCATATTCACTTTTGACACCCTTATTAGAACTCACAGTCTAGCTCAACATGTCAATGAATGTCCTTAGATCTGTCATAATAACTACATGAGCAAATGTATTCACCAATTTCATAGAAGGAAATGACTTTGTTTACATATGAAGAGCCAGGTGTTTTCTTCTTGAAATCCTGAAATAAAAAAATTAAAAATTAACTAAAAACTCGTTCCACTTCAACTTAACAATTTCTAACTAATTGTCTCTATTTTCTCCTTGCAAGATCTGACTGGACCTCAGCTTGCTCATTCATTTACTCATATTAGTTAAAGAGGGCCTTAGGCTTGGCCAACAAGACAAAAGAAACAAGAGAAGAAACCTTGGCTAAGAATCTGGTGCGTCCCGATGGCTTGTGGTGCATTTATACGGGTCTATGCACAATTAAGTCAGCCGAGCCCTACCTGTTAGTGTTATGTTGGAACACATAACATAGTGTTATGCTGGAAATTCCTACGAATCATCCAGGAATGTGGGGAAAAAAAGACACGAGATACAATCAGGAGATAAGTCAGAATCACTGAGTCAGAGTGATAACCTTTCAAGGCCAGGGAGATAAAGATGCCCAGAACAGCATTTATATTCAAGTGACAATAGTACAACATTCTTTAGCTTGAGACAGAGGTGCTTTTAGCAAACCATAATCTCACCCACTTATGCTGGTGACTCGCACTCCTCATGCTGCATCACTTGATGGATAAAAATTGTAAATAGGGGTGCCTGGGTGGCGCAGTCATTAAGCGGCTGCCTTCGGCTCAGGGTGTGATCCTGGAGTTATGGGATCAAGCCCCACATCAGGCTCCTCTGCTATGAGTCTGCTTCTTCCTCTCCCACTCCCCCTGCTTGTGTTCCCTCTCTCTCTACCTGTCTCTATCTCTCTCAAATAATAAATAAATAAATAAATAAATTGTAAATATACAGGTGAAAGATAAACTGAGAAGCTCATTGAATCATGGTCATGTGTGCAGATGTATCATGGTAAGGTTCTAGGGTTTTGCTTAAATCTGACATCTGTATGTCTAAGTCTGCTGCTCCATCCATCCATCCATCCATCCATCCATCCATCCAGCTAGCCACTCATCATCTAAACAGAGTCATATCTGCTGCCTCAGGAATTAAACATAGTTCAGTATTAAAGGAAATGAAAGCTAAATTTAATTTCTTTACTTCCTAATAATTAAAGGAATGCACTAGATATGACACAAAACATAAGTAAACTGTGCATTCACTTATAACTACAACTAACATTTATTAAAACACTCTTATATGCCAGGAGCTGTAAGAAGAGCTAGGGAGGGAATAAAGATGAATAAGACATTGTTCTTGCTTTTTAGAATTCATGGTCTAGTAGGAAGTATTTGCATACACATCTATGATTTCATGTTCTATCCTCTTCTCTTTACTCACTCCACTCCTTCCTTTTCCTAAAACATAGGAACACTAAAACACTCCACTCCAAGCATCTCTTGCCTCAGAGCCTTTGCACTTGCTGTTCCCTCTGCCCAGAATGTTCTTTCTCTGGATATAAGCAGGGTTGACTTCCAGACTTCCTTCAGATCTCCTCCAGATATCACAACTTCAGTGAGTTCTTCCTTGAGTATCCTATATAAGATAGCAACTCCCTCTTACTTGGGGAACTTTATATCTACATAATTCTGAATTATTTTTCTCCCTAATCATATATATTTCTTTTTTTGTTTGTTTGTTGTCTTTTTCCCTCTAGATGCCAACTAGAATATACGCTCTGTGAAAGCAGGGGAGTTTGTTTTTCTCACTTCTCTATCTCTGTGTCAAGAAAGCTTGACAAATAGTAGGTGCTCAATAAATATTGTTAAATGAATAATACAAAGAAGAAAAAATAATGCTAATATATGTATACATATTAGCATGTATTTGTGATATACATATACATATATGTATATATGTATGTACACATATATTATATATGCATATTCATAAATATATATGAAAATGAATTGTGACAACAACAGGGAAGGAGTGATTATTCTGGAAAGGGAGATGTGCCTTATGAATCCTTGAATAGAAAGGTATTTCTTTACTTTGAAAAAAACCAAGTCCACTTATATGGGACAGCTAACTTCATCACAGATATATCCAACATTTCAGGAATCAAAGTGCTGGTTAGATATGATGAATGACCATATGATGCCTGAAAATTTTCCATTACCCTTTGAATTTTTTTGTAGTCTGGGACCATCTGGAAACAAATGGGTTTGACCTCATTTCCAAAACTACTTGTGAAGCCTGTTCCTGTTAACCAGGAACTAAATCTTCACTTGTGGGCTGTCTGTGCTTGATTCTGTGCTCCAATCCTTACAGTTCTGACTGCTGATGGGACTCAAGAGAACACTGAGCATTTTCCTTGTCACAAAAGCCATCATTCACTAGAGACTGGGAGCAGAGAAGAACTCTTAATATCCACTGGCATGGCTCAGTGCAACCCAGACTGCCAAAGAAAACAGGTGTTCAATGATTACTGGAATAAGTTTGAGGCAAGAATCCAAGCTGTGCATGAGCCCATGTGACCACTTTCTTTGTAGTGCTGTGGACGTCAGACAGGTAAATGAGGACTCTCAGGCAGCCAGAGAAGACCCTTTGGGGCAGCTTTTCATTTCTACGTTCATTCAGACAACAATTATTTATTGAGCATGTGCCTTGTGCAAGGCTCAGAGCATGACCCAGTCTTGATATAACCAGAGGGTCTCAGTAAATTTGTGTGATCCTCTAAGGGTTTCAGGAAACCTCTTGGAGATCATTTTAATCAGAGTATCTTTTGCAGGGAGGAGAAACCCATTCAAACAAGCTTTTGTGAAACAGAGAATAACAGGGGAGACATTTTCCAGAATCCAAATGCAGGAGATGGCAACATAGCAGTTCACTGCATAGTTCCCCTACAAGGTGCCCTGCTCTCTGGGCACCAGTTCTCTCTTTCTGTGGGCTTGATTCCTCTAACACTCAGTGCTTCAGGCCAAAAAAAGAGGCCATTTCTGACCCTGCTGTATAGTGCTGCCCAGGAGTATTCAAATGGAGACTGCTCACAAGCCTGTGTGGTCCATTCCAAACTCCTGGGAGAACCTGATTGGTTCAGCTCGTATCTAGGGTCCTTTCCCATCCATCAGATATAACCAGGAGTGAGGTTTTGTAGCCCACTGTGCACTCGTCAGGACTGTGGAAAGTGAATCTTCTACAGGGGGGCCAAGCCTGGCATTTCTAGAGTAGACACAAAAGGATGTTCAGAGCTAGGGACCAGGGATTTTAAATGCAACCTAAGAGAACAGAGCTGTCCTATTGACAGGAGCCATTAGTTAGATATAGGGGACATGGTGGGGGGGGCAGAATTTGGATACTAAGACAGAAGTCTGGATACTCAAGCTGAAATGATGGGAAGAACTGGGGTAATGGTGGTCATAAGCCAGAAACTTGCAAGGAGGCAAATGCACCTTCACCCTTGAAGGCATTCAGTCCTACACTGGCTAGTGACGTCCTTGAGGGGAGGAGCCATGAGCTTGTTCATCATTGTATTTCAATATCCAGCACAGTCCCTGGGACATTGTTGGTGTTTGGAATGTAGTTGTTGATAAAATAAAAGAATGAAGATACTTGAAGGAGTATCATCTCCTCTGTAAAGCTTTTCTAATACTTCCTCCAACAAACTCAAAATTCCCTCATTTGTGCTCCCACCATGTTAAACACATTTTACGGTCATTGTCAGATGATAAATCAACCTCTGTTGCATTGAGTGAACTCTATTAAGTAGAAAGTGGGTTCTATTAAGCAAAAATAAATAAGTGGGACTACATCAAACTAAAAATCTTCTGCACATCAAAGGAGATAATTAGCGAAATGAAAAGGCAACCTACAGAATGGGAGAAAATATTTGCAAACCACATATCTGATAAGCGGTTAATATGTAAAATGTAACTCATACAACTCAGTAGTAACTTATCATCATGGAAATGCAAATAGAAACCACAGTGAGACATCACCTCAGACCTGTTAGGAGCTACTATCAAAAAGACAAAACGTAAGTGTTGATGAGGATGTGGAGAAAAGGGAGCCCTAGTGCACTGCTGGTGGGAATGTAAATTGGTGCAGCCACTATGGAAAACAGTACTAAAAATAGAACTATCATATGATCCAACAATTCTACTTCTGGGTGTATGATTCAAGGAAAAAAGTCAGTATCTCAAAGAGATCTGCACTCCCATGTTTATTGCAGCATTAGTCACACTAACCAAGACATAGAGACAACCTGTGTCCATCAAAGGATGAATGAATAAAGAAATATTCTTCACAATGGAATAACTATGAAAAAGAAGGAAATTCTGTCAATTGTGACAATATGAATGAAACTTGAGGGCATTATGCTAAGTGAAATAAGCCAGACAAAGGGATATACTGTATGGTGTCACTTATATGTGGAATCTAAAAAAATTTAACTCATAGAAGCAGGCAGTAGAATGGTGATTACCAGGGGCTTGCGGGAGAGTGTGTATGCAGGGGAAATGGTGAAATGTTGGCCAAAGGATGCAAATTTCCAGTTATAAGGTGAATAAGTTCAGGAATCTGATGCAAAGAATAGTGACCATAATAACTATACTTGAAATTTGCTGAGAGAATAAATTTTAAGTGTTCTCAACACACACACACACACACACACACACACACACACACACACACACAGAGTTCACTTTGTGAGGTGATTGAAGTATTAGCTTAATTGTGGAGGATGTATATCAAATCATCACATTATACACTTAAAATGTATACAATTTTGTATTTGTCAGGTATACATCAATAAAGCTGGGGGAGAAAAAGAAAGGGAGTTCTATTAATCTTAGAGTTTTCAGATTCTAGCACAGTGCCTAGCCATGTAGGAGCTTCTCAGTAATTGGCCATTAAATAAATATTTTATCTGCCTTTTGATGACCTTGACTCAATGGCTTACATTTTTTATAAAAAATTGATATTTTTTCTAATTATGAAACAATAAAAATGTGTATTCACAATCTCATATTTTGGTATATTTATATATTTATGTCATTTTGGAGAGACAAAATTATAATTTTACATATAAGTTATATATATATGTATATATACATAATGAACATTTTCCTATACCAATAATTATTATCCAAACATTAGCTTTTAATGTCTACAAAATATTTCATCATTTGTATATAATAAAACTTGTTTTCTATCTGTTATTGGACTTGTAAGCTATTTCCAGGTTTCACTATCATAATTACTTCCTTATAAGAATTTCCTTACGCATGAAACTTTGTGCTTTCCTGTAGGTACATTCCCCAAAGAGGAATTATGAGATCAAAGGGCATTCACACTAGGGCCCTTGATAATTATTGCCAAATACCTCTAGAGAGGGTGAATTAATGTACTTGACACCCATTTCCCCACTTTCTCAACCCCAGATGGAATTATAATTTAAGAGGATGTCAGTTTGATCCATGACTCCACTTACTCAGAATGGATCAGAGGCCCTGGCTTGCCCTGGGAGCAATGCCACTGGCTGATGGCATGAGGGCTGTGGCAGGGCAGAGATGAAAACAATACAGTTCATGCTCCCAAGCATTTAGAGTCTTTTGGGGTTAGCAGCATTTTATAAACACCTCATTTAAAAGCAAAGCAGAGTAAAATATCAGTAGTAGAGAGCCTCATTTCTCAAGGTGCATGCTCCAGCCTAAAGCAATGTTAATGGCAAGAGGCGGGTGCCCTGTTCATCATCAGGTGTCCGGAGTGACAGACAAGAACTGGTATAATTGAGAGCCCACTTGGCCATGCAAGGCCATGGATGGTGGGGCTCCTGATGCTGTTTAGAAGCCATGGGCACCTTGGGCCCTGTCCAGGCACAATGGGGCTCAAATTGCTGGAATGGGAGTCTTAGGACACAGGAGGCTATGGCTTCAGGTAGAGGCAGAGCCTGGACAAATATCTTGGGTTGGGTCACAGTTACAGGCTTGGGGACAGGACCATTCCAGTGAGAAGAGCCTGAAGATCAAGAGGCTTAAGGGATTGGCATTAGTCCTGGAAAGAAGCAGCCTTGTGTCTTATTCTCTCTCTCCCCTTTCCAAATCCTTCTCTCCTCACTGGCTCTAGCCTCCAAATGCTTAAGTTACAGGTAGAATAACTGAATGATTTCTTAAATTCCTTGTCTTCTTATGGACCAAGCTCTTCGGGTCTTGGGTCTCAACTTCCCCAGACAATGTAGTCTACCAAAATATTTTCCTAAGCAGAAATTGTTCTCTCATAAAAAGATGTTTGGCTGTAGCTACTAAAATGAGTTTTTAAACCCAAGAAATAAGAGATCCTGGCTGAAACCAGACTTTCAGTAGACCTCAGCTCCCCCTAGGCGCCTTTGCTGAAGCCCCAGATTTGTGTTGACCCCTCTCTTCCCTCTTTGTTTAGGACACAGGGCTCCTTTGAACTATGCGGTATCTTTCATTTGGGCACCAATCCCTCCCAAGTTATGAGAGGTCTGGTCTAGCTTTGGGAAGGCAGTCACCGCTAAGAGAAGTGGATGGGGCCAGATACTGACCCTGCACAGAGTGAGAAGTAAAGGGCACGTCTTGGTGTGGAAGCCCAGTCACTGCAGTACACTGAATCAAAATGCCTCTCACTGGGGCAGGGAACCCATGAGTGTCTATGTTGTGCCAACATTGCCTGCTTACCTCATCCCCTTGTTAACTACTTTTTGGCCTGCTGGTAAGACGGTGGTAAAACAGTGGTGAAAGGGACCCTTCCAGTCTACTAGGGAATTGCTGGAGGAGAAACTGAGGGATTGAAGGGCAGTAGCCCATGAGAGTGTCACTGATTCACACTTCCTTTTTTTCCTTGGACCTGGGTGGGTTTTTCTGCACACTTGAATGTCTCAGTGTATTGCCATAAAACATGATTCTGAGCTGCAAATAAGAGCCTACAGACTTGCCTTGACTGCAATGTGCAAAGAGTGGAAATGTGTGTGCCACCCTTCTCCCCCAACTCCCTTCTAGGTAAGAGGAGAAAGGGCCATTTACTAAGTAACTACTGTGTGTCTGAAAGAACAGATTGAAGTGAATGTTACTGGCACTGCACCCAGACTCCCTTGGGTATCTTCGCCATGTCTGTGCGTCTATCCCCCAGCTTCAATGGGATTTCCTTCCCAACAGCCAGTCTCAGGGGCTGTCTTTGGCAGACTGTGCTCTGCTGTGGGAGTTACTTTGCTCAAGTGTGCAGAGTTGGTAGTGCCTGCAAGTGTAGGGTTCCCTTCCAGCCCTGTAGCGGCTCTTAGCTGGTGACTGACAAATGAAGGAATATGAAGGTCCTGCTCCGTCGCATCCAGTGGGGACAAACTCTGGGACATAACACATTCCAGAACCTCCCTGTAGAGTCAGGCTGAGGTCAATTTTTGCATGTTTCTCCCAAGATGGTAGCTCACTTGACTTCTTCCTCCTCCCTGTCCTGCTTCCTCCACTCCCTTGCTGGACTCCCCAGGAACGTTTTGTTCATAAGTCACTTGTCCATGATCCTAGGCTTTAGTTCTGCTTCTGAGGAACCTGATCTAAATTGTCCCTCTCTCATGTGAGGTTGACAAAAACCCTGTGAAGTAAATGCCATCACCTCCATTTTACAGATGAGGAAACCGAGTCTCGAAAGGTGGTAATATGTCCAAAGCTATGATTTGAATCCAGTTCTGTCTGACACCATGAATTCAATGCCATGGGAAATAATCAGCATTTAGATGAAGCTAGCCAATGATCTCCTTACAGACTCACCTGCTTTCTTAAGGTCACATGGACAGTCAGTCTCCTGAATTACATAAGTCTGAGAGGTCTCAGGCCTAGTGCAGAATTGGTCTTATAGCTCTGTGACACTTTTGCTGACCATCCCACTTCCTCCTTTATCTCCCTATGTATGTCAGCAGTCTGTCAGCAGTCTTCGTGAAGAGTCTGCTTTCACCTGTGGCTCCTGTGTGAACCAGTATACTTGTTGAGGTCCAGGACCATGTGCTACTTATTTGAAGTCCCCAGATCCAATCATGGTGCTTGGCAAATAAGAGGCACTTGAACGAATATGTCTTCAATTAAAGGATCCAGCCACAGGGCAGTTTCCTTCATGACAAGTCTACTCTGGAGAAATCAATTAAGTCAAAAGGAAGGGATTTTTTATTCTTTAAAAAGAACTGCCATATCTCGAGTTAATTTCTTACTCTCTAGTAACTATATTATGGTTTAACGCAAAGACTTCAAGCCAATGCTCTCTCTTTTGAGTCTTCCCTCTGAGGTTTCCTTTCCAGCAGCATTAACTAATTCTGTCAAAAGGTTTTTACCCTCGATACATTTTCTGATGATATATGTATTTTAAGGGCCCAGTGACATCAACCCTAATTCTGGGGAATTACGAATTTCTCTTCTTAATATTCTATACAGAAATCTTCCACTGAAATCAAGCCTAATCAGTGTATTGGACATTAAACATGAAGCATAGGATATGACTTAGCCAATTTTGGGGGTCAAATAAAGGCATTATTATTTTTTAAACTGTGAATCAATATTAGAAAGTCTTGTGTTTTCCTGTCAATGCTGCTCACACTTTTTCTCACTGTGTTTTTAATCAACCCACCCCTCAGTGTACTAACCCAGGTAATAATTCATATGTATATTATGGCCTACAGTTTCTGGAATTTTTCTTTTGAAAGGTATGTAGGTGGACTTTATGATTATGTAAGCACAAAACTAATGGGATTGGCAGAAACCCCAGCTGAGAACAGGCAGGTGCCAGGCAATCTTCTCTCAGCCTTGTTCTGCTATTGCCTCCCTGGGTGTGGGCTGGTGCTGGGCTGTTCTGCTATGCTGCAGAATAAGATCACTGCCCACTGTGCCCTGTCACATCTTAGTTCATAGCTGTAACTGCAAATATGAGCTCCAGCAGCCTTTAAAATTACAATTACAGAAGGAGTTTGGATCTAGAACCAGAGCTTGAAAGATGGGGTTGGCGGAATCCATGGTAATAAGTGGATTGAACTGGGTGCTTATGTTAACCCCTAAACTTTATAGAAAAAAATGCTTAGGAATGTGTTTCACTTACCTATTGCTGCATAACAAACCGCCCCAAAACTTAGTAGTAGAAAGTGTCATTACTTTCTCATGGTTATGAAGTTCTGGAATTTGGACCAGGCACAGTGGGGATTGAATATCGCTGTTTCACTTGAGTTTCCTGGGGCTGGAATGCCCTTTTCTCTCACATGTCTGATACTTGATCATTGATGGTTCAAATGGCTAGGGTCCAGATGGAATGGCTTGACTAGGACCACATGTTTGGCTTTGATTCTTGCCATCAACTGCATTCCCTGGTTTTCCTTCATGCAGTTTTGGGGCCTCTGTCCATAATATGACTTCTCCATGCAGTGTCTCCAACAGTATGGGAAGAATTCTTACATGAGAGCTTAGAACTTCCAAGAATGCAAACACAGAAACTCCTGAAGTCTTGGGTTCAGAACGGGCACAGAATCAATTGCACTGTATTCCTGCTAATGTCATAGGTTGGTCCAGATTCAAGAAAAGGGAACTCTACAAAAATAAGAGTACTGGATGCATGGTCCCCTAAAATCTACTGATGTAACAGACAACTACCACAGTGTGGTTTGAGGAAGAGGGTGGACAGACATGGGGTACACAGAATAGACAGAGGCTGTTATGGTATGGGAAGTGCCTAAGGGTACCAGATAAAATATAGGATGCCCAGTTAAACTTGAATTTCAGGTAAGCAATCAATAATTTTTTTAGTATAAATGGGTCACATGCAAGTCAGTATATCATTCAATATTTGGGACATACTTATACTAAAATAGTTTGTTGCTTTTCTGAAATCCAAACTCAACTGAATATTCTGAATTTTTATTTGTTGAATCTGGCAACTCTTGATGAGAGCCCTGTGAGCCCAGGTCCTAGAAGCTATTTATTGGTCTCATTACACGGTGGTTCAGGGAAAATGAGGACCAGGGCATGAGAACAGAGGGCAGATATCTGAGGCTAGCAGAGAAAATTGTGCTCAGTAGGACACCTGGGTGTTGAGGCAGTGTACCAAAGTGACTGAGATTGGGACAATACAACATTTCATGACTGCTCTGAGAATTAGAGTTTTTTCCAGGCTTTCCAATAAGGCAGATAATAATGCTACTTCATAGGGTTGTGTCAAGGATTAAATAGAGGAGTGCCTGGAATGCACTCAGCGCAGTGCCTGATACAGAGTAAGCGTGGGAAGCAGGAGAGGTGTCATCACCATCAGAGTGAAAATTATGGTGATGATACCAGTGCGGGTATTGAAGCTGGCCCAGGCAGTGGGGGAGAAGCACAAAGGGAGTTAACATTCCCAGAACGCATGCCCCGCTCTGTGTCTGCTGCCTGCAATTCTCCATCTCACTGAGTCATAATAGCCTTTGCAGGGACAATAAATCAATTTTAGAGATTAGTGGATTGACTTGGAGGAATTCATAAGTTTGCCTGAGTGGCAAAGTCAGGTCCATCTGACACCAGGGTTTTTTTTCTTCATAAAGAAAGACAAGTTAATATAGTTCATTCATGGACCTCAGTTCAGGGACCTCCGGTTAGTGTCCTGTTGCCAGTCTTTCCCATTGACCTTGGCTTCTGTGCTGCTTAAACTTTGAGCCTTCCTTACTCACTTGTAAGATGGGAGAGTAATACCCACTTTACTTCTCCCAGAGCCTTGTTGAAGCACTCACCATGGTGAGGGGTGTGAAGATATTTGTAAACTCTAAAGTGCTCTGCAGATGTTGAAATTATTTTATAAAGTCTAGCACATCAAGTGTCAATGGAATTGAATATATTAATCCTGTATTTTGCTAATCGAGACCTTGGCACAATAAGGAAACATTTCTTTCCTGAAGTCAATGAAGAAGGGCCTTGGTGAGGCAGAAAGAGGGAGAGCAGTCTTTTTTCCCCTGGAACACTCTAGGACAAGATTCTGGGGGCTGGGAGTGGGGTACAGCTTTCCCCAGGGGACTTACAACAGGATTTAAGGGCACAAGAGCAGAGCAGGGCAAGAGCAAGACCGGGTACCAGTGTGGGCTCTATAGCTCTCCCCGTGGCTCATTGCTTTTAGGAATGCCGATTTCATGTTTCTTTCATTGTCTGTTAAAGATTTGGAACTTATTTACAAGGCCACGATGAACTTTTAGACTTCCCCAGAGAGTAGCAGCTTAGAAATATGTGGAAATATTGTCATTATCTATTTTATGGGCGAACATGATGTAAACAGTGACTGACAAAGCTTGAGTGAGCTGGGTCGTGCCTCTGGCTCGGGTTTCCTCTTTCTCTAATTCACTCTGGGTCTGAATCTTCATCCACCCCAGCACACTGGACGTGCAGCTGCATTCATTATTCTCACCGGCCCGGCCCAAATCTGCCACATAAGGAACAAAATGGTCTGCAACCACAGCCTCATTTTCCGGGCAGTAAATTATGATAACCTGACAAGAAAACAATCTAGTTCCGACACACATTTTCCAAGTTTACCAGAGCTAACAGCATAACTGGTGCTGTATGTATATGTGTGTGTGTGTGTGTTTGTGTTTATGTGTGATGGGGGTGGAGTGAATGCGTGGGCTTCTGAAAGGCATCCTATGAACACCACAGTGGAAGGGAGAGCGAGAGTGTTCGCTTCTTGGTAATGAGATTCAGTGTTATGGGGCTGTTATTTTTAGTGTTTAAGCTATGAAAATTTCATTCTCTCCCTAGAGGCCTCCTTTCTGCCATTCTTTAGCACATTAGGTGAGAAATCAAGTGTCATCTTTAAAAAAATGATAACAGATCCCAAGTTAGCTTGTAAAAAATACTGCTCTCCCCCAATTCTAAGTGTTTGGTCTGATAAGAGTCATCTTAGAAATCAAATTTTTGATTTGAGATGAACAGGGAAGGGACAGAAAAAGAGAGAGATTTGAAAGTCTTGAGTTAGAGAGGGAGAACTAAGAGAATTTTAAAAAAGATAGAATTGGATTCTATTCTTTTTGAATAATTATGTATAAATGCCTATGGCAAGTGTGTATGTGTATATGTATATACATGTATATATGTATATGTATGTGCGTATATATGTATGTGTATAGAGTTTGCATCCCCCATATGTGTGTTTCAGATGTCCTTTTGATGTATTCTAAGAAGGCTCTTTGATGATCTTGGTCTATATTCTCTCCTTGGGTTATAGTCCTGTATTATGCACACATTTATGCCCATCAAATTCCTTTAGTAAAGCTAGTAAACTGATTTCAATCTCAAAGGTCCAGAGGATGTTCTACTTTGACTATAGAAGCTCCACAGACAGATTTCTATTGTACTATTTATCCTGTTTACCTTTGCATAAATCTAGACAATTAATGAAATTCAGAAGGCTTAAACAAGAAGTGCTCATGGCTTCAAATACAAGCTGTATGAGTGATAACTTCCAAATGTATCTCCAGCATTAAACTTTCCCGGGAATTCCAGACATGTAAATCCAAGTGTCCACTTGCCAGATCCACCAGGATGTAATGTGTATCTTGAACTTAATACATCCCAAATCAGACTCTTTTTTTCTGCCATAAGCATTTTTTTGTTTTGTTTTTAATAATAGTTTTTATGTTATGTTAGTCACCATACAGTACATCCTTAGCTTTTGATGTAGTGTTCCATGATTCATTATTTGCATATAATACCCAGTGAACCATGCAATACGTGCCCTCCTTACTACCCATCACCAGCCTATCCCAATCCCCCACCCCCTCCCCTCTGAACTGCTCAGTTTGTTTCCCAGAGCCCATAGTCAAACTCTTAATTCAATTCATGCCTACTCCTTATTTAATTCTGTTGCAGCTTTATATTTGCCAGTAAATTCTATCAGTTTCTTGGGTCAAAAGTCATGAAGTTGGTCTTGATTTCTGGTTTCCTCTCTTGCCCCATGCACTCAACCCATCAACAAATTCTGTCAGCTCTACTTTCAAAATATATTCAGAATTGACCATTTGCTACCTCTACTGCTCCCACCCTGATCAAGCCAACATCGTCTTCTGCCTTCATTATTGTAATCTCCTCCTAACTTGTTCTGCCCCTCTCTAGCCTATTCTCTAACAACGGTCAACATGATCCTTTAAAAACCTTGGCCAGATTGCGCCACTCTTAAGTTCAAATCCCTCCAATGGCATTTGAGGGAAAGCCAGATCCTTACATTGGTTGTAAGGTCATGTGCTGCCTCCTGCTTCCACCATCTCCTGCTCACCCTTTACCACACTCTTCATCCCTGATCATTTCCCTGGGCTTCCTGTGAATGTGAACTGTTAAAAGATAAACTGACACATATTAAAAATTTTGAGTTTATTTGCAAAAAGAAAGAGGCACCCTGTTCTCCCAAAGACTTCCTCTTCTGGGAGGTGCAAGGTGAGAGAATAGAGCATACAGGGAGGATACTATGATTATTATAAGCCGGATAATTCTCAATATCTAGAATGCACTTTAGAACAATGGTTCCTGAGATCCAAACCAATCAGATTCAAATAAGTCAAAGAAAGACCCCACTGAAGGAGTCACCTTCTTAGGCCAACTGGTTTGTTCCTTGATCTTATGTAGCTGCTTCTCAGCTTCCCCAGAAGTGTCAAGTGCAGCAAGTGGTGTCAGCCATAACTTGCACACCTCCTTGCTCAGCTAAAATATAATCAAGAACTATCCTACTACCAAGAACAGCTTTGGCCAGAGAGTGTAGGGATTTTTGTTAGGCAGCTATTACTTCAGCAGTTAATTCAGAGATAATCACCAAATTTGATGAGCATTATCCTCCCATGCATTAACAGAGAAAAAATACAAGCAGCAAAAAGACAAAAGCAAGAAGGCTTTCATGTTGGATTTGATGATCTTGATTCATGATCTTCGGAGAGCTGTTCACCTCAAGATGCCATCTGCTTCTGGGGAGGAACTTCCTAGGTTGATATTAATTTTAAATCTCCAGCTGGTGTGCAGTTCCAAGTGTCTAGAGGAGTCCTTTTTAAGTGTGAGGTGTAGACCCAAGGTTCAAGTCCCTGAAGTTTGATTGCCATCTGAGTAGTGAGGAGGACCTGGTATAGTCCCTTCCAAAGAGGTTCAAAGGTTGTTTTTAGTGATTCTGAATCAGAAGGGTGGGAGAAAATTTGAAACATTAGTTTGGAGACTTGTAGCCAGCTATTTGAGAAAACTAGAAGAATTCAGGGTCTAGTCCAGTTTATAGGTATAAAACAAAACCCCAAGGTCAAGGAGCAATATTAGACTTTGATAACCACAAAGTTGTGTTGTGATTTTCTACTGAAACATATTTTTTTCCCTCTACAATGATCATCATTTCTATTGAAGATAACACAGTAAGACTTACTCGTTTGCAAAAATAAGTCTAGTCCCATTAAACTTGTCCTGATTATTTACATAATGTGGCAAGAATAGTGATTGAGGGGCGCCTGGGTGGCACAGCGGTTAAACGCCTGCCTTCGGCTCAGGGCGTGATCCTGGCGTTCTGGGATCGAGCCCCACATCAGGCTCTTCTGCTATGAGCCTGCTTCTTCCTCCCCCGCTCCCCCTGCTTGTGTTCCCTCTCTCGCTGGCTGTCTCTATCTCTGTCGAATAAATAAATAAAATCTTTAAAAAAAAAAGAATAGTGATTGACCATATAGGCCCCCCCCATAAATAAAATCTTTAAAAAAAAAAGAATAGTGATTGACCATATAGGCCCCCCCCCTTTTTTTTTTAAAAGATTTTATTTATTTATTCCACAGAGATAGAGACAGCCAGCGAGAGGGGGAACACAAGCAGGGGGAGCGGGAGAGGAAGAAGCAGGCTCACAGCAGAAGAGCCTGATGTGGGGCTCGATCCCACAACGCCGGGATCTCACCCTGAGCCGAAGGCAGACGCCCAACCGCTGTGCCACCCAGGCGCCTCCCATATAGGCCCTTTTAAATCACATTTGCTGTAACTGTTCATAAGGAATCTTAGATTAGACTTTTAAAAGCCTCACCAAGCTAAGAAGCAAGCCAAGGACTCACAATTGGATTGCACCTAAAATACCTATAGATTTTGGTGAATTCTTCTCTTTATGAGCTCCCCAGGATATCCAAGGTTCCTGGGCCCGCTAGCAAGTGATCTTCCTTACTAACCTGGTTAGGCTGCCAGGAACCCTGTAAACAAGGTACCAGGCCAATTTTTCCAAGAGGCTTCTATTGGCTCCATAAAGTCAATTTTAGTTCCTTAAAACTGTCTGGCCATATTAGATTCTCTGCACATTCTCAAATATGACATTCCAATCAAAGTGCTGGTAATATAACCAATATTTCCAATTGTGTCCTGTCACAAAAAGAACAGATTATTATTGAACTTATCCAAGTAACTATATTGCCATGAAAATAAAAATACTCAGGTTTCCAAATTCTGGACAGATCAGATAGAAAAAGTAAATGTTTAAATTCTGTTTACAAAGGTATATTTTATACAATTACTGTAAGTCATAGAGAGCTTAAGAGGAAAATATTTTTCTTAAATCTGGAAAAATTAAACATTGAGAAACCAGCAATGCTTCAAAGAAAAAGTAAAAAAAAATATATATGTATACACACACACACATATACACACATACATACACATCCTCATATAAGTTTATTCAATTCCATGTTATTAATTTGTGTTCTGCTTGAATCCAGGTTTTCTATTAGTTCTGGCAATTCTTAATAAGTTTAGTTTTATGATCTTAAAGTTATCAGAAACCCATATTCTAGAATACATGTCAGAATCCTTTTCATGGATCTTTCCCAAGATGAACACTTTAGTAAAAACATCAGAGCAAAACAATAACTTTCTGTAAATGACAAAATACTTAAAAATGCCCATGGTTAAAGATCTGCTGAAGGTTCATTATAATAAAACTTACAAGGAAATTTGTTCATTTCTGTGACATACAACATTTTAAGGACACTGAATTATGACTGATAACATTATACCAGGACAGATCAGATTTCCAGGAATTTCATAAGATCTCTAGAACACTTATGTTAGTAACATATACCTATACAACCTAAGAAGGTTTATCTTCCCTTATTTGTAATGTTTCCCACGTAATTTAACACACTATACAAACCTAATTAGTTTAACATCTCTCACAAGGTGAGAGAAAAATCCTTTTGAGATTTTCCAGAGACCTGCTAGGAAATCTCAAAGTTAGTTTGAGGTCAAAAAGAATTTAGAATTTGATTTTGAGAAAATATCAAAAGGTTTGAACATTTGATTAAATAGGGTTACAGACCATTATGAAATAATACTTAATTATCTATTTAACCACAGTGACAATAGAAGATGTTTAAGACAAGTACATAAGGTTACACAGTTATGAACAAAACTTAGCTTTTTTAATATTGAGAAGACCGAGTTTTCTTAGGTAATCAAAGACATAATAAAGGTAATGTGATGCATAGTGAATTATTTTAGTGAAATACAAAATCTTTTCTTTCCAAGTAGATTAAAAGGGTAAAGAAACATATTTCACAATCTTTTATCAAGAGCAGATCAATAGTCCAAGAGAAATTTTGTCCTTTTAGCAGATGAAAGAAAATTACGTTCAAGTTTTAATTTTACATAAGTACACTGTTGATACCGTAGCTTGTTTTTAAAACTCGTATTATTTCTAGTAGCTTTGATTACATATATCAATTAGAATTCTTAACCCTTAGAATCCTTAATTCCTAGTGAAAACTGAGAAATAATTGTGGATTAGCAAATTTATGAATACATTTCATAATTCCTAGACAAACAATCTTCCTCAGAGTAAATTTTCCAATGTGGCACAAAACATGTTTAATAATAGTCCCAAATGTCTTTAGCTCCTCTGTAAAAGGAAGTCAAAAGTGGATAGATCTGTGTTCACTAATTAATGCTTTATTATTTTATCTTATTTGGAAATAATCTAGATATTCAATGAATATCCATCATTTAACTTAATCTCAGTATAACTTTAAAGATTCAAGTCACCAAAAAGGTGTTGGAATCTATTTTTAAGTAGACATACTACCATACATTTATAACTTTATTTTACTTAAATCTATCTAATCCACATGTTTTTAACAATCATGTTTAGATTAGTCATGAAAATTTTAAGGGTGCCTGGGTGGTGCAGTCAGTTAAGCTTTCAACTCTTGGCTCAAGTAGTGATCTCAGGGTTGTGAGGTCAAGCCCTGGGTGGGACTATGCACTCAGTGCAGAATCTGATTGAGACTTTGTCTCCCTCTTCCTCTGTCCCTCCCCACTGTGCAGGTGCTCTCTCTCTCAAAGAAATAAATTAATCTAAAAAAAAGGAAAATTTTAGAAGATATTGTATGGCTAACTATTTAAGTTTATTTTTCTCACCGACAAATTCTGTAACAGAGATAACAGGAGCTTATTTGGCATTTAGTAAACCTAGGTAGAATAAAAGTATTATATTTAATGATAACTCTAAAGATATGCCTATATTAATTAAGTCAAAAAACTTAAAGAGCAACAGCTTTTATTTGCTAAAGATTATCTTAGATCACATGAACTTGAAAAACAGTTGGGTTTGTTTCTTTATTTCTGAGAGTATTCTTAATTTACATAAATGCTTGTTTGTCTTTAATTAAATAGAGCTCTTTACAGATTAATTTTGGCAGTACCATCCAGAGGTAGAAAAATTTCACGTATCTATAATACACATACACAGACATACAGACAGACACAAACGGAAATCTTATAGCTTTCATTTTAGCTTAGGTGAGAAGGCTTAAAAAATGTCCTATTAGGCTCTGAATAACAGCTTCCAATTTGGCCAACTTCTGACCACAGAGTTACTTTAAAAAATCCTTTCAAATATCTTTTCAGGTTTCAGTTGGGACAAACAGTAAGTTTTCCTGGCAATACTGAACAACCCTATGGGTGCGAAAGCTGTCCCCAAAGAGGGTGCAAAATGTACTACTCTCTCAAGATCCAGAGACCAGGTCCAATTGTCGAGTTGGACCCAGACTATTATTGGACCCAGCCTGGTTTTTAAGTTGGACCCAATACAACACCACTGGTTTCCAGATCCAGTCCAGAAAAAGAAATGTTCAAATAAAGTCTGAAACCTCAAAACACAGAACTGCAAAGTTAGGATCCTAGGGGGTCTACCCACCATCCCTAGAAGCAGTGAGAAAGCAAAATGCTCTGAGACCCCACAGATAGGTACCTATGTCTGGTTGCTTCTTACCTCCTGGGGGTTTTTGGGGGTCTTATTCACTTTCTTCTTCTGACCCTAGAACTGTTAAAAGATAAACTGAGGCATGTTAAAAAAATTTCAGAGTTTATTTGAGCAACAATCAATTTGAATTGGGAAGCATACCATCTAGAAGATAGAAAGGAGCCTCAAACAGCTGTGCAAAATGAAAAATTTTTATAGCCAGAAGGGAGCAGGAAAAAGGAAGTTATTCTAGGCAAAAAAGCAGGTTGGTTACTGCAAGGTCGATTTCCTTTAGGGGATTTAGGGTCTATAAGGCAATGATCTAACTAGTGCTGATCAGGTGATTCCTGACTGACTAGTTTAAGATTCCATGTCTAGGGGAGCCAAAATTAGAGTTGGTGAGATCTCCATTCACTGATGTGGGGCTTAGCATAAGCAAGTCCATTTTGGGCTTATAGTCTTATTTTTAACAGCATATTCCCATTCACCTTTGGTTCACTCTATCTGGATGCTTTTCTTTCACATATATACATACTCTTCTCCCATTTGTTTTCATCTCTACTCACATGTCACCTCCTCAGAGACATTATCTCTGAGTACTTAAAATGGTGTCCTTATTCATTATTTTCCTGACTCTTCCTCTCTCAACCTATTTTATTTTTCTTCACAGAGCTCATCACCATCTGACATTACACGTTTATTTGTCTGTTTCCTCTCACTTCAGTGTAAGCTTCCTGAGGCAGAGATTTTTTAAAAAATTACTTTATTTTTAATTTTTAAATTTTATTTTTTTGTACTGCTGTGTCTTCAGAGCCTAGAATATCTGGCATATAGAAGTTGCTCAATAATTATTTGTTAAATAAACAAATGAATGGGTGCTCTGCCAATGCTATCTAGAACATTCCTATAAATTCTCTCTAGCATTAGTGCAATTATTTCATTTTGATGCTCTGGGGTGTAATGCAAGGAAATGTCCCTTAACTGACAGCTTGAATTTCTTTCATAAGTGTTCTGTAGTTCTTAGAGTACCTATCCTTTACCCCTTTGGTTAGGCTTATTCCTAGGTATCTTACGGTTTTTGGTGCCATTGTAAATGGATCGACTCCTTAATTTCTCTTTCTTCAGTCTCATTGTTAGTGTATAGAAATATAACTGATTTCTGTGCATTGATTTTGCAACCTGCCAAATTGCTGAATTGCTGTATGAGTTCCAGCAATTTTGGGTGGAGTCTTTTGGGTTTTCCACATAAAGTATCATGTCATCTGTGAAGAGTGAAAGTTTGACTTCTTTGCCAATTTGAATGTTTTTTATTCCTTTTTGTTTGACTGCGGAGGCTAGGACTTCTGGTACTATGTTGAACAACAGTGGTGAGAGTGGGCATCCCTGTCATGTTCCTGACCTTAGGGGTGAAAATCTCAGTTTTTCCCCATTGGGAATGATATTTACTATGGGCTTTTCATAGATGGCTTTTGTGATATTGAGGTATGTTCCCTTTATCCCTACACTGTGGAGAGTTTTAATCAAGAAAGTATGTTGTATTTTGTCAAATGCTTTTTCTGCATCAGTTGGGAGGATCATTTGGTCCCTGTCCTTTCTTTTATTAATATGACATATCATGTTGATTGATTTGCAAATAGTTGAACCACACTTGCAGCCCAGGAATAAATCCCACCTGGTTGTGGTGAATAATCCTTTTAATGTACTATTGGACCCTGTTAGCTAGTATCTTGGTGAGTATTTTGGCATCCATGTTCATCAAGGATGAATTCTCCTTTTTGATGAGGTCCTTTTCTCTGTAATTATCCGTTTTGATGAGGTCTTTGGTTTTGGGATCAAGGTAATTCTGGTTTCATAGAATGAGTTTGAAAGTTTCCCTTTCTGAAATAGCTTCAGTAGAATAGGTATTATTTCTTCCTTAAATGTTTGGTAGAATTCCTCTGGGAAGCCATCTGGCCCTGCGCTCTTGTTTTATGGGAGGTTTTTGATTACTGCTTCAATTTCCTTGCTGGTTATAAGCCTGCTCAGATTTTCTATTTCTTCCTGTTTCAGTTTTGATAGTTTATAAGTTTCCAGGAATGCATCCATTTCTTCCAAATTGCCTAACGTGTTGGCACATAGTTGTTCATAGTATGTTCTTAAAATTGTATTTCCTTGGTGTTGGTCATGATCTCTCCTCTTTCACTCATGATTTTATTAATTTGGGTCATTTCTCTTTTCTTTTTGAAAGTCTAGCTAGTCTTATTAATTCTTTCAAAGAACCAGCTTCTAGTTTTGTTGATCAGTTCTACTGTTCTTCTGGTTTCTATTTCATTGATTTCTGCTCTAATCTTTATTATTTCTCTTCTCCTGCTTGGTGTAGGCTTTATTTGATGTTCTTTCTCCCACTCCTTTAGGTGTAAGGTTAGCTTGTGTATTTGAGGTTTTTCTAATTTTTTGAGAGAGGCTTGTATTGCAATGTATTTCCCTCTAAGGACTGCCTTTGCTGTATCCCAAAGATTTTTTTTTATAATCAAATTTTTTTATTATATTATGTTAGTCACCATACAGTACATCCTCGGTTTTTGATGTAAAGTTCCATGATTCATTAGTTGCATATAACACCCAGTGCACCATGCAAAACGTGCCCTCCTTACTACCCATCACCAGCCTATCCCATTCCCCCACCCCCTCCCCTCCAAAGCCCTCAGTTTGTTTCTCAGAGTCCATAGACTCTCATGCTTCATTCCCCCTTCTGATTACCCCCCTTTCTTTATCCCTTTCTTCTCCTACCAATCTTCCTAGTTCTTATTTAGCTATTGTGGACAATGCTGCTATGAACATTGGGGTGCATATGGCCCTTCTCTTCACTACATCTGTATCTTTGGGGTAAATACTAGTAGTGCAATTGCTGGATCATAGGGTAGCTCAATTTTTAACTTTTTAAGGGACCTCCACACTGTTTTCCAAAGTGGCTGTACCAACTTGCATTCCCACCAACAGTGTAAGAGGGATCCCCTTTCTCCACATCCTCTCCAACCTTGAATTCTATATACTATTTTCCCCTAGGGCTGGAGTTTTGCAGTTCTTTGCGCTCTGTAAGCTTGGTGTTCCCTGTTCTTCCACCTGGTCTTCTGGGGGAGGGGCCTGCTGCATTGATTCTTAGGTGTCTTTGTTTCAGCAGAGTTGCACCACCCCTTGCCAGGCGGCCGGGCTCAGTGTAACCTCTTTCTGGTTTTTCTATGTGGCTTTTGTTCCCTGAATGTTTTCCAGGCCTCTTTAGAGGACGAGAGTAAAAATGTCCATGTCCTGATCTTCAGCCCTGGAGCCAAAAGATCACAGTCATCTTTCTTTAGTAAGCCCTGAGGGATAAGCGGTCTTCACTTCTGTGTGTGCCACATTCTGCAGACTCCTGCAGTGGGTGCCCACACTGATCCTCCCAAGGGAATGCAGAGGATTGTGGCTTTTTTTTTTTTTGTCCTTTGCAAGCCCCCCCTTCTCCTGGTCTGTCCCCGGAGTGCGCAGGATTCCAGTTGATGGTGAACAGAGCTGAGAGCCCCTTCCTGGGCTCTCCAATTGTAACCAGCTTCCCAGCTCCAATGTTGGGGAACTCTGCCGGCTCAGGCACCCCCATTATTTCTGTGACTCTGGGAGTCTTGAGACCATGCTGGCCCACCTAGAATTCTGCCCCAATTTACCAAAGAGCACCTTTTATGCAGGGACATCTCTCACTGGAGCAGATTTCTAAAGGTTCAGATTTTGTGCTCTAGGGCTATATTACTTACCAGTAGCCAGCTTACTGAGGCTCCCTCCCCCGGCTCTTTATCCTCCAATATATCCCCTCCATTTCCCTTCTCCACACTCCTACCTTGCAAAAAGTGGTCATTTTTCTGTTTGTAGAATTCCAGCAATTCTTTTCTTACATCTCAGGTTGAATTCATAGATATTCAGAGTGATTTGATAGTTATCTAGCTAAATTCAGGAGACCATATGAGACGAGGTCCCCTCCTCTTCAGCCATCTTGCCTCTCCATAGCAGATGCTGTATTCTAAACAAAGTCAGGGATGGTATGGAATCCTGTGTCCCTGTCACACGCTGTGTGGCAGATCAAACCCTCTTACCTGATTTTGTGGCCAGGATATGGACTATCTGCAGCTATGTATTCCAAGAGACTATGAGTCATGTCTGCACAGACTTCAATTTTACCTGACAAGCCTGGCCTGTATCTGACAGTAAAGCAAATGCTTTCAGGAAAAGTGCCTTTATTTTTTTCCTTTTGGTCTTCTTTTCCATTATTTCCTATAAAACTAATCCAGCTGGCATGGCGTCCTCTTGTTTTGGTGTATTTTCCTTTCTGGTGCCTCCTAGCTGTACGGCATCTCTTGGTGGAAGGAGGTGTCTCAGGCCCAGTGGGGAAAGAAAGTGTCTCCTGGATCCTTATTATCAGTGGAGCCTCTGATTGACCCCAATTGCTGGGCTCACCTGGGTTTTTAGTGAACTCCTGTTCTGCCTGGGCTGCCTTCTGTTGCTAGGCTGTGGATCAGGAAACGCCTGGCCTGCATCTCTTCTTTCATAGGTTGGGAGATTATACGATGCCCTGCCTCTGGGTTATTCCTCCAATCCTGGGGTCTCAAACCAGTTCACTTTCCTCTTTCACCTTTCTGAGTTTCCCTTTGGCTGTCTCTTGAGTTATTTGCAGTGTTTATTATTGTACTTAGTGAGGAGAAATGGGCAGGGCAAGACTATGCAATCTTGCTTAGGCCAGAAGTCAACAAGTTCTGTTTTTATTTTATTTATTTTATTTTATTGTAAGATTTATTTATTTATTTAGAGAGAGTGTGCATGTGCATGAGTGGGGGAGGGCAGAAGGAGAGAATCTTCAAGAAGACTCCCTGCTGAGCGCAGGGCCCAAGGCAGGACTTGATTTCATGACCCATGAGATCATGACCTGAGCCAAAACCAAGAGTGACTCTTAATCAACTAAGCCACCCAGGCACCCCAACAAATTCTGTTTTTAAAATACTTTTTAGTCTAATACCTTTGTGATCTGGAGGAAAGGCAAAGACTGCTTTAGAATGAGGTAGACTTGAGTTTGAGTCACAGCCTCGCCTGTTATTAGCCATGTGACTTTGGGTAAGTTCATTAATCCCATGGGCAAGTTCAGTTTCCACATGGGTAAAGAATGACCATATGGGTTACTTAGGTTTCAATCAACAACAAAATATTTGGTTAACTTGAGAAAAAGAAACAGGGAATGTACTGGAAGATGGATCATTCAGGGAAAGAGAAGACATACCAGTTATTTTCACAGAGGAGGTTTAGTAAGGAGTTTGGATTAATTTGGTACTGGAGGCCAGAAAAGGCGAATATAGAACAGAAGGACTAATATAAAATTAGTGACTGCAAGAGTCCAGTGCACTCCTCGGGCTGCCGATACAAAGGGAGGAGGTTGGGGAAGTCAGAACCTGGAGATCTGCAGTCAGGGCCCTGATGAACTGGGACCTCAGCCTGTGAGGAAAAGGCCCTGCCTGGCTGGGGCTGGTAATTTGAGGATCAGAGGAGTAATAATGAAGCTGGTTCACAGTGTGCAGGAATAAAAGCTGGGCAACAGAAATGATGCTACTAAAACCACCTGTTTTTGGAATCAACTGCTACTGGGGTGAAGTGATGTTGCCTGGGGGTCACTGAAAAAGTAACATGTCTGTAGGAGGAGTAAGCTCTTTCTCCCTCCTGTCTTCCAGGCTCCCCTTCATTCTCCCTTTTGGCAAAGTCAAATATGGATACAGCCTTAAAGAAAAAAAAAAGCGCACAGGTCCCACCCTAGCAAAGTAAAGAAGGGTGTATTTTCATGTGAGAACCAATCCCTTAATAACTAAGAAAAGAAGTGCATGAGGTAATTCATAGAATCAAAGGAATAGATGAATATCAGGTCTTAGAAAGTGCAGGAACCAGGCTTGATCTGGGCAGCCTGAAGGAATAACTCATGGAACTTTTTAGAATGCTGACATTGTGTAGGGATTCTTTAGGGTATTGCTCAAACCACTTTTTGCCCCTTTGTGTCCTCAGTAAAGAATAAAATATCTGGGCTTGAGAGAAAAATTGGCCAAGCTTAAGTTATATATCCATTCTAATGGTCAGAAGGATCAAAAGGATGGTATCCCATAGTGGCAGCCCCTTAAGATCTTATGGAGTAGGGAAATGTCTGTATCCAAAGGAAATAATGCTGGGAAGAAAAAGAGATTAAAAGGTATATACTACATTCCAATCCCCTATTCATTTTTGACCTGGTAGTAAAGGAAGCTTGAAGTGGCCTAGTGGTCCCTTTTTCCAATTCAGTGAAAAAAAAAAAAGTGGTATCTTCTAGAGGAAACAATCCTTCCTTGGGTCCAGAACTTCTAGACTCTACCATCTAAAGTCTCAGCAATAGAGGGTGAAATTTTTGCAAAAAATTGAAAGGCTCCACCCATGCATCTAGTCCTTAGATCCTGGATTTTACATCCTGATTATGAGAAAGAACAATTAGTATTTATCTTGAGTTTAGAGTACATAGTAGGCTCTGAAAGAAAGACTCATATAGCCTCAATATTTACCTTCCTTGTAACTGTGTTGAGTCTTCAATAAAATATTTCCTGGTTCTCTAAGGGCAATTACTTCTGGGTAATGAGGTAATGGTAAGCCTGGTAGATTCCATTGGTAATAGCCATTACTTGCCTTCTCTTACTCTGAAATGAGTTGCTTTGTCAGTAATGTTTGAGACACTCTGATCATCATGGATGTACTAGAATAAGCATGATGTCAGGCAAAGAAAACTTGAAGTTAAAGTTGCTGCCCTATACATGATGATACAAGTAATGTATAATTGACTTGCCACAGGTATCTGACTGGTCCCAGGATATGACATCATATCAGGAGCTCAAGGTGGGTGGTGTGTTTCTGTTTTTACCTCACTGACTTAAATTTAGATTTTCATGCATTGCTTCTTTTCATCTCTTACCATAATTTAAGGTCACTTGAAAAATATATCTTTTTAAGCATTATTTTTAATTGTTCAAAAGTAATTTATGAAGTGGTTTTGATGTAAATGGCTTAGTCATTCCTCTATTGTTGCTTCTGTTTGCTTTTGTTTGTTTTTTGCTTTTATAAATAATTCTTGTCTTTATATACAAATATTGTGCTCTGCTTTTTAACTCCTTTGACTAGAGAACCCATAGGAACTTTGGAGAGTTGTCCTGGGTTTAGATCTTATTGTGTTTGGTTTAGCAAGTCATGCAGCAGCTGATATGAATTCTTCTTTCTGGCAGAGTGCACTGCACAACCTGCACAGCTGTATATGGCAGCCCTTGAATCCTGGCTCTGCCGTACTTATCCTGTGAGCTTGTGCAAGTCCCTTTTGCAACACTTTTGCCTCACTTTCTGCATCTACAAAGTAGAGAAAATAATACTTACCTCATAGGGTTGTTGTGAGAATTAAATGAGTTAATATAGAAATTGCTTTGCATATTTGTTGTTAATATTTATTACTACTATTGTTATTGTTAATGGGAGTGAACATTTTAGGGCATTAATTGCAAAATGCCAAATTGAAGCTCATCTTTGGATGACTGAAGATCACTTAAAGGATTATTAATTAATCTCCTATATCTGGAAGTCCAGCAACTCTGATATCATGATTTGGATTCAAGAATCTTCAGGAACCACATTTTCCAGAGATGAGGCACAGAAATGAAGGTCAGATGGCTCTGGAGGGGAATAGGAGCCCAAGAGGAAGTGTGTGATTATGGAATCATAGTTACTAAATGGGTAAACCAGGAAGAAAGCAAGTGGTGAGGAGTTTGGTGGAAGAGATACCTTCCCTCTGCGGGGAGGAGAGATGATGCCAAGCTCTTCATGATCATGTGGAATGGAAGTCTGGTTCCCGCCAGAGGCTGATGCTCAGGAGCCATCTGTCACAGTTAATCCAAGTCTGGGTGTTTTGTTTACCTTTGACTTCATGTGGTATTATGGCCCAGATGAGAGTCACATGCTTGCATCTGTTCTTCCTCTCTGAAAATCACCTTAACCAACACCAACAATTTTCAAAGGAATGCTTTAAAAAAGATGCAAAGTGTAGCAGAATGCTTGACCAAACCCATCTGGTTTCAGAAGGTCTCCTTTTCTCAGATGTGTCTACTCTCATTAAAACAAAGCATGAAGATTCCCATGCCTGGGACTACAGGCAGAAAAGTTCTATTGCAGGCAGTTTCAGAGACCTCTCTGGGGAGAATAAAGCAAACTGAAGGCTTGGGCTTGTCTCTCACTGCATTGAATGGGCTGTGGAATGCTTTTTGCTCTCTGACCTCACACACTTGCCTCTCCATTTACCTTTTCTTCCTGGGAGAAGTGAGTAAGGCTGGAGCCTAAGGTGTTCTTCGGGGCCAATTTAACCAATAGGCAGGGCTACAGTGCTGTTTTAGTTTAGGGAAAGCGGATTCCAGGACAAGGTTTTGAGTATAAATAATTTGTTTGGGAGGTGTGAGAGGAACTCAGGAAGAGGGTGGGGAAGGGGGACAGGGAAGGGAAGTCAGCCAATAAAGGGTGTGGGTTTTTTTTCCTTTTTTTAAAAAAAAGATTTTATTTATTTATTTATTTGACACACAGAGAGAGAGAGACAGCCAGCGAGAGAGGGAACACAAGCAGGGGGAGTAGGAGAGGAAGAAGCAGGCTCCCAGCGGAGGAACCTGATGTGGGGCTCGATCCCATAACGCCGGGATCACGCCCTGAGCCAAAGGCAGATGCTTAATGACTGAGCCACCCAGGTACCCCAATAAAGGGTGTGTTAACAAGCCAGTTACCACTGTGGGTGATCCCATAGGGATGCGCTGGGAAACTGAACACAGGACTCAGAAGTCTCCAACCCTGTGGTGAGGGAGCAGGGATGTTTATACACCAACTTCCATCAGCCATTAGTTGAGGGCTGCTCTAGGAAATGTTAATTCTCTGGCATTCCTAAGACTCAAAGCCTTGTTGGGAGCTTTGAAAAAAGCCATTAGCAAAGAGATCTAAACACTGGCAGTTGGAAGTCTGCCTGCACACACCAAAATGGCAAGATGTGACTATTCTGGAGAGGCACTTGCAGTGTCTGTTATGTGTAGCTTAACTATCAACACCCAAACTCAGGTCTTCCTCTGGCCCTTTCTTCTGAGGCAAATCTCAGCAGATCAGCATGGCTAATGAGGAAAATATATCTTTTTTATGTGATCATGTATCCGGTCTTTGGGATTATTTTATATGATATGTTTTGTTGGTAGACAAAGAACATAGTGGACAAATTGGTTTGGAAGTAAACATGTCTTGGGAATTAAGACATTTGGACTCACAGACATGTTTCAGAGGGAGCAACTGCAGAGTTTGGATATTTTTGTAGCTATGAGACAGGTTTCAGTAGAGAAAACACCAGAGATTCTATTGAGAAGGGTCGAGTTGGGGTGACAAAGGATGCATTCATCTTGTGAACTTCAAAATGTCTTAGGGATGACCCAGGTCTGACCTTCGCAATGGCGTGGTTAACAGCCAATGTACACCTGCCAAGTCTGCGTGAAGCCCTGCTGCTTTTCAGCTTCTTCCAGCCAGTTCAACTGCATGGAAGAAACTTTAGGCTGTATGATGCGGAAGCACCTTCTGGTGGATTTTGTGAGTTGGCTTAGATTGTTTTTGTCATTGGGTTTAATAGAGTATAAATAAGAATCATTCTTTCTCCACAAATATTTTTGTAAGAAAATTTTCCCTACCTCTTGAATGATGTTGCTGGAAGATTCCAGTGTTTTATCCAGTCATTTTGAGGTATAAGAAGAGTTTCAGTTACCAGAATAAAAAGCCCAACCTAATCGAACATTGAGACTTCAGACTCCCCTGTTTAAAGTCAGACTTAGCTCATGGCTTGAGGATAGACAGGGTACAGGAGGGATTATATTTTGTTCTTTGTCTCCTTGTCCTGCCTCCTTCTCAACTACCTGCTGAATTTGGCTTCTTCAGAGCCATAGAGTATAGAGTGGAAGATTTACAGGAGAAGGAAACATGTTGTTTTATTGTTGCTTTTGTAACCTACACTGGTTGTACCTTTCTTGTGGCTGTCAAAAGCCCTCTGTCAAGGCAGACATTCAGTTGTTGGTTCGTCTGTGCATTCTCAGAGACATCCATTGAGGGCTTCTATGCCTCACTGTTTTCTGGGGAATTGACACAGTCTCTGCTGACTTCTTACAATTCCTCCTCATATCCAGATTGCCAGGGTACATCATTGGGAGTGCTTCGCCCCCATAGGAAGTCCTCTTGGGTGGGTCTCTCAAGGTAGTGTAAGCTGGGGCTAAAAACTTCACAGAGTCTACATGGGAACTAGACTCCCTTGATCCATCAAATTCTCAAAGTGCAGTTCATTTCTATTCTGCCCTTGGGTGATGCTCCAGCTAACCTTTCACTTTCACATCTCCTCAGGTTCTAGGAACCCCATGTCAGTTCTTCCAACAACTCACTCTCACAAGTTTCTTGGGCTCTACCTACCCTCAGCCAGAGAGGAAGATTCTACTTGTTCTCTGATCAGACAATACTATTTCCAAAAATGAGTTTTTTGGAACTCCCACTTGTTGTGGGTTAGAAGAGGGGGTAAGAATCCCCTCTAATGATTCTACTTTTATGAACCTAACTTATTTTATGTAGGCTGGATGTAAAAAATGGACTGAATGAGTTTGGTCGTTTGGTGGTCTAAACTTCATAGACGTGTCACATAGTGTATAAGCCAACACAGGCTAAGTGCAGTAAAAATGATCCTGAATCTCAGGGGTTTCACACAATAGTTTTACTTCCTTGTCATGTCCTTGACCAGAGTGGGTTGGTGAGTGCTGGGGGTAGCTCTGCTCTGTGCAGCTGTTCAGTATCTAAGCTTCTTTTATTAGTGTCTTTGCTGTCTTCTATGTGGAGAGTACTTACTTTGTGCCATGGTTTCCTTTGGTGGTCTGGTGAAGCCTATGGGCCCTTTCTCAGAATGATGTTTTTAAGGGAATAGAATACAGTGATCAACATATTAGTAAAATGTGTTGAAAGTTATGTGCATGCTTCTTTATTAACACATTCACTAATAAGACTGGGGTGGCAGGTCTAATGTCTTATGTAATTTTGAAGGTTAATGAACATAACAATGCATTTTTTTCCCATCAAAATTAGTGGATTTCCTGAAATGGACCCCTTGAATATCTGTAGACTCTGGTTTAAGAATCTTTACAGGCCCTGAAATCCTCTACAGAATTTGGCCAATAGTATAAGAGAAGGCATGGGGAATGGCCCCAGTTCTCTACCCTTCCCAGAACACACGCTCTTGGCAAATTGACCTTGTACATTTTCTTATCAAAAGGTAGAGTCTAGGTTCTGGCCACTTCAACCTGGGTTTCCTTTGTGACTTTCTTTGGCCAATGGATGGTGGTAGAAATGACACTGTGTCAGTTCTGACTCTGGCCTCGGGAAAATGCACACTTTTGCTTTTTTCCATAAATCCTGCCACTTCCATATGAATACGTCTGGATCTGTCTGCTGGAGAACAAGAGACATGTGGTCAGCTGCCCTGTCACTTTAGCCAACTAACAGACAAATTCCACAAATAGAGAGATCAGCCAACTTCCATCTGACTCCGGGCACAAAAAGGAGCCCTAATGAGACCAGAAGAACCATCTAATGGAGCCCGGCTTAGATTCCTGTTGATCTGCTGGATTGTGATCTAAATAAATGGTTGTCATAAACCACTGAGTTTGAGGTGGTTGGTTTGACAGAAATCACTAACTGATGCAAGAAAGATAGCCCTGCTTTTCATCGACTTGACTAGGTGGTGAGAGTTTCTTTCATGTACATTCCAATGTTGAAATCAAGTTGTAGGGCCCCACCTACGTACAACGCAGCAGTGCATTCAGGGGAGGAAGACACATATTAGTGGGTCTCTGTCTTAAGCACTTACTCATTTTATTCTGCTTTGGAGCCTCAGTTGACACTCTGGTACAAAGACAGAAGTCCTATGTAAAACTCTGCTCTGCCTTGTGATAGACACTGTGACTACCTGATGTTCTAGTGACTCTGCTGCTCCCATCTGCCTCCAAAGAGGATATGATTCTGGTTCAGTAGACTCAGAGCAGATAGAGGAGGGAAGAAGTATGCAGGTCTCAACCATAATTCCCAACTGCGTTTTAAAACACATCTGGTTTCTTGTGTATAGTTCCTCTGGGGGTCCATAGGGTGGAGCCCTCCTGGAAGGATCCATGCATTCTTGTGCTGCTGTGTAGTGATTGATACCATCACAGCAGCATCAATACCTTTGTTCATTGCTCTTAAGTGTCAGTACGCAGTCTAGCATATATAGTGCCTCGTAACATGATTTATGATCCATAAGTCTGAATAATATTTCCAGCACCCTAATGCCACACACAGAAAATGTGGAGTATGTTGGAAGGATTTCAGTGCTTCAGATAGACCTAGGTCTCAATCCTTTCTTTCTAACTTACTAAAAACTTTGTGACCTTGGGCAAATTCTTTAGAAGCAGGAGCCGTTTTCTTTTTGCAAAACGTAGACAATCATACGTCCATATTTCTTGTGAGCATTGAGTGAAAGAATGAACATGAACGTACTTGGCACTAGAAGATCCTTTGCAAATACTAACTGAATCTAAATTGAAGGCTAAGCAAGCAGGCTAGCATTTTAAATCATATTTTGAAAAGTAGATATAGGTAGGGAAGTTGAATTAATCAGCACACCGTAATCATAAGTCCATTTAAGGGCCCTCCCTTGTATTACCCATTTATTTAATTTTATCTTTATCCCTCTTCCACTGGCTCATTCATTTTTTTTCTTTAGGTATGCATTCTAATATTCTTTTTTTTTGTAGTTTATTTTCTCTTTATTTATTTATTTTTTAATGTTTTTTTATTCCATTATGTTAGTCACCATACAGTACATCCCTGGTTTTTGATGCAAGGTTCGATGATTCATTAGTTGCATATAACACCCAGTGCACCATGCAATATGTGACCTCCTTACTACCCATCACCAGTCTATCCCATTTCCCCACTCCCCTCCCCTCTGAAGCCCTCAGTTTGTTTCTCAGAGTGCATAGTCTCCCATGCTTCACTCCCCCTTCTGATTACCCCCCTTTCTTTATCCCTTTCTTCTCCTACCGATCTTCCTAGTTCTTATGTTCCATAGATGAGAGAAACCATATGATAATTGTCTTTCTCTGCTTGACTTATTTCACTTAGCATTATCTCCTCCAGTGCTGTCCATGTTGCAGCAAATGTTGAGAACTCGTTCTTTCTGATAGCTGAGTAATATTCCATTGTATATATGGATCACAGCTTCTTAATCCAGTCATCTGTTGAAGGGCATCTCGGCTCCTTCCACGATTTAGCTATTGTGGACATTGCTGCTATGAACATTGGGGTGCATATGGCCCTTCTCTTCACTACGTCTGTATCTTTGGGGTAAATACCCAGTAGTGCAATGGTTGGATCATAGGGTAGCTCAATTTTTAACTTTTTAAGGGACCTCCACACTGTTTTCCAGAGTAGCTGTACCAACTTGCATTCCCACCAACAATGTAGGAGCAATCCCCTTACTCCACATCCTCTCCGACAATTGTTGTTTCTTGCCTTGTCTATTTTTGCCATTCTAACTGGCGTAAGGTGGTATCTCAGTGTGGTTTTGATTTGAATTTCCTTGATGGCTAATGATTTTGAACATTTTTTCATGTGTCTGTTAGCCATTTGTATGTCTTCATTGGAAAAGTGTCTGTTCATATCTTCTGCCCATTTTTTGATTTGTTTATTTGTTTCTCGTGTATTGAGTTTGAGAAGTTCTTTGTAGATCTTGGATACCAGTCCTTTATCTGTAGTGTCATTTGCAAATATATTCTCCCATTCCGTGGGCTGCCTCTTAGTTTTTCTGACTGTTTCCTTGGATGTGCAGAAACTTTTAATCTTGATGAAGTCCCATAAATTCATTTTATCTTTTGTTTCTCTTGCCTTTGGGGATGTGTCATGAAAAAGGTTGCTTTGGCCGATGTCGTAGAGGTTGCTGCCTATGTTCTCCTCTAGAATTTTGATGGATTCCTGTCTCACATCGAGGTCTTTCATCCATTTGGAGTTTATCTTTGTGTATGGTGTGAGAGAGTGGTCAAGTTTCATTCTTTTGCATGTAGCTGTCCAATTTTCCCAGCACCATTTATTGAAGAGACTGTCTTTTTCCCACCGGATGTTTTTTCCTGCTTTATCAAATATTAGTTGCCCAAAGAGCCGAGGGTCCATTTCTGGGCTCTCTATTCTGTTCCATTGGTCTATGTGTCTGTTTTTGTGCCAGTACCATGCTGTCTTTGTGATCACAGCTTTGTAGTACAGCTCGAAATCCGGCATTGTGATGCCCCCAGCTTTGTTTTTCCTTGGCGATTCGGTGCCTTTTCTGGTTCCATACAAATTTAAGGACTATTTGTTCCAGTTCCTTGAAAAATGTCATTGGTATTTTGATCAGGATAGCCTTGAAAGTTTAGATTGCTCTGGGTAGCATGGACATTTTAACTATGTTAATTCTTCCCATCCATGAGCATGGAATCTTTTTCCATCTTTTTGTGTCTTCCTCAATGTCTTTCAAGAGTGATTTATAGTTTCTAGAATATAGGTCCTTTACGTCTCAGGTTAAGTTAATTCCAAGGTAACGTATGGTTTTTGGTGCTATTGTAAATGGAATGCATTCCCTAATTTCTCTTTCTTCAGTCTCATTATTTGTGTATAGAAATGCAACTGATTTCTGAGCATTGATTTTGTATCCCGCCACATTACTGAATTGCTCTATAACTTCTAATAGTTTGGGAGTGGATTCTTTTGGGTTTTCCATATAGAGTATCATGTCATCTGCAAAGAGAGACAGTTTGACTTCTTTGCCGATTTGGATACCTTTTATACCTTTTCGTTGTCTGATTACTGCTGCATGGACTTCTAGTACTATGTTGAATAATAGTGGCGAGAGTGGGCATCCTTGTCGTGTTCCTGATCTTAAGGGAAAGGCTTCCAGCTTTTCCCCATTGAGAATAATATTTGCTGCAGGCTTTTCATAGATGGCTTTTATGAGCTTGAGAAATAAACCCTCTATTCCTACACTCTGAAGGGTTTTAATCAGAAAAGGATGCTGTATTTTGTCAAATGCTTTTTCTGCATCTATTGAGAGAATCATATGATTTCTAAATTTTTGTTTCTGAATAAAATCTAAGACACTGATAGATTTGCGAATGTACCACTCCTGCATCCCAGGGATGAATCCCACTTGATCGTGATGGATAATCCTTTTAATGTACAGTTAGATTCTATTTGCCAAGATCTCGTTGAGGATTTTGGCGTCCATATTCATTAGGGAAATCAGTCTGTAATTCTCCTTTTTCTTGGGGTCTTTGCCTGGTTTGGGGATCAAGGTAATATTGGCCTAAGAATATGTTTGGTAGCGTTCCTTCTGTTTCTATTTTTTGAAATAGCTTTAGGAGAATAGATATTATTTCTTCTTTGAATGTTGGGTAGAATTCCCCAGGAAAACCGTCCAGGCCTGTAGTTTTATTTTTTGGAAGATTGTTTATCACTGACTCAATCTCTTCATAATTAATTGGCCTGTTTAAAAAAATCAATTTCTTCCTGTTTCAGTCTTTGTAGTTTATGGGTTTCCAGGAAGGCCGCCATCTCCTCCAGATTGCTTAATTTATTGGCATAAAGCTGTTGATAAACTTTTCTAATAATCCTTCCAATTTCATTGTTGTTCGTCGTGACCTCTCCGTTTTCATTCATAATTTTATTAATTTGGGTCATTTCTCTATTCTTTTGGATAAGTCTTGCCAGAGGTCTGTCAATTTTATTAATTCTCTCAAAGAACCAGCTTCTAGTTCTGTTGATCTGCTCTACTGTACTCCTGGTTTCTAATTCGTTGATTTCTGCTCTAATATTGGTCAACTGCTTCCTCGTGCATGGATTAGGCCTGTCCCTCTGTTGCTGTTTCAGCTTCTTGAGGTGAGAATATAAAAACTGCATTTTAGATTTTTCTATTTTTTTGAGTGAGCCTTGGATGGCTATGTATTTTCCCCTTAGAACTGCCTTTGCAGTATCCCATAGGTTTTGGACCGTTGTGTTTTCATTCTCGTTGGTCTCCAAAAATTGTTTAAATTGATTTTTGATTTGCTGGTTTACCGAATCATTCCTGAGCAGGATGGTTCTTAGTCTCCAAGTGTTTGAGTTTCTTCCAAATTTTTCCTTGTGGTTGAGTTCCACTTTCAAAGTGTTGTGGTCTGAGAATATGCAGGGAATAATTTCAATCTTTTGGTATTGGTTGAGACCTGTTTTGTGTCCCAGAACATGGTCTATTCTTGAGAATGTTCCATGGGCATTAGAATAGAATGAGTATTCTTTGGTTCTGGGGTGTAGTGTTCTATATATATCTATGAGGTCCAACTCGTCGAGTATGGCATTCAAAGCCTTTGATTCTTTGCTTAGTTTTTGCAAGGGTGCTCTGTCTATTTCTGATAGTGGGGTGTTGAGGTCCCCTACAATTAATGTATTTTTATCTATATGTCTCTTTATTCTGGTTAAGAGTTGGCTTGTGTATCTTGCTGCTCCCCTGTTGGGGGCATATATATTTATAATTGTCATATCCACTTGTTGGATACATCCTTTAAGAATAATATAGTGCCCTTCTGTGTCTTTAACTATAGTCTTTAGTTTAAAATCCAGTTTATCTGATATGAGAATTGCTACCCCAGCTTTCTTTTGAGGTCCATTGGCGTGAAAGATGGTACTCCATCCCTTTACTTTCAGTCTGAATGTATCTTTGGGTTCAAAATGAGTCTCTTGTAGACAGCAAATGGATGGGTCATTTCTTTTTATCCAATCTGCAACCCTGTGGCGTTTTATGGGAGCATTTAAGCCATTCACATTAAGACTGAGTACTGAGAGATATGATTTTAATGATGCCATGTTGCCAGTAAAGTCTTTGTTTGTATTGGCTGTGACTTTCTGTTCTGTATCACTCTTGGGGCCTTTTTACCTTTATAGACCCCCTCTTAATATCTCCTGTAGGGCTGGTTTCATGGTTATGAAATTGGTCAATGACTGGCAATTCTGGAAGGTCTTTATTTCTCCATCAATTCTGAATGACAGCCTTGCTGGATAAAGGATCCTTGGCTGCATGTTTTTCTCTGAAAGAGTTTTAAAAATGCCCCCCCAACCCTTTCTCTCATTCCAGGTCTGTGTAGACAGGTCTGACGTAATTCTGATGCCTTTGCCTTGGTACGTGAGAAATTTCTTTGCCCTGGCCGCTTTCAATACTGTATCCTTGGATCTCATATTTGCGAATTGCACTATGACGTGACGTGGCGTAGGTTTGTCATGGTTGAGCTTGGGAGGGGTCCTCTCTGCCTGTTGTACATGAATGTTTGTTTCCCTCGCTAGATTAGGGAAGTTTTCAGCTACAATTTGTTCAAATATCTCTTCTAGACCTCTGTTTTTCTCCACCCCCTCGGGGATGCCGATGATTCTAACATTGGATCGTTTCATTGAGTCAGTAATCTCCCGTAACCTACATTCGTGGGCGTGGATTTTTTTAAGTCCAGCTTCTATTATAGCTTTTTCTTCTACTAACCCATCCTCCAATTCGCTAATACATTCCTCTGCCTCATTTACCGTGGCTGTCAGAGCCTCTAGTTTTGACTATATTTGGCTCATAGAATTTTTAATTTCTGCCAGATTCGCTCTCATTTCCGCCCTTAGAGATTCTATATTCTCATTAACATTTTCATTAATACTTTTTTCAAGTCAACACATCATCTTGACCCTTGTTACTCTGAATTCCATTTCTGATAATTTGGTTACATCCATATCCATTAGTTCTGTGGCAGAGGCCACAGACTCATTGTCTTTTCTTTGCTGGTGGGGATTTCTCCTTCTCATCATTCTGATGAGGAGAGGTTGCGGGGTTGTTCAGAGCACAAATTATTGACCGGGACCCAGGCTATGTGCCCTTGTTTTATAGGGATCTTAGGGATGTGGGCTTCTTGATTTTTCAGCCTGCCTTCTGGGGGAGGGGCCTGCCGCGATGATACTCAGGCATCCCTGTTTGGGTAGAGTCTCCATGTCCCCTGTGAGGGGGGATGGGGATGGGCACCCTGTGAGCCGGTGTTTCCCGGCTTTTGTTCTCTGGTGGTTTTCCCTGGCAGTTTGCTGTGCCTTTTCTGAGAGTCAGAGCAGCAGTGGCCGAATCTCAGCCTCTGTCACAGAACAAAGGTGATCGCGGGCCATTCTCTAGTGATGATCTGGCCACTTTAACTCTGTTTCTGTTGGTGCTGCTCAACCCTGCAGCGTCCCGGGATGTGCGCCCCACACCCGGCGTCCTAGCCCTCACTTCCAGGGCTGGTGCTCCTCTGTCCTTTGTGTTTCTAACACCACCAGCCGCCAGCCACCAGCCGCCAGCCGCCCCCGCGCACTCCCGGAGCTCCGGTCTCAGTCTGGATCCAGTGAGCACACGAGTTCCGTGAGATGTCTGGTGGCGCGTGCTCCCTGCTCATGGTCACAGCGTGTTCTCTCGCAGGTGCAGTCTGCGAGTCCACCCGCTCCCCCCGTGCAGGTGGCTACCATTTCCCGGTGCCCGAACGTGGCGGCTCCCTCCCCCTTCCATTTATCTTCCGATATCTGTGTGTGGTTTCACGCTCCCCACTTCATACCTCAATACTCAGCGCTGGAGATGTTCATTTGTAGAGATCCAGATGTATCTTCCTGCGTCTCAGGCTGATTCCATGGATGTTCAGGCTGGTCTGGTACCTATCCAACTTGACTCAGGGGACCAGCTGAAAAAGGGGTCCCCTACTCCTCTGCCATCTTAACCTTCCCTCCCTCCATTCTAATATTGTTTACACATATTCTTAAATTCATCTATCCTTGGAAACTATAATGTCATTTTGTGTGTTTATGTGTGTGTGCAAAGTTTATGCAAATGGCATTATGCTATAAATTTCTGGGTTTTTTTTTTTACCCTTTTCAACCAAAGGACTGCTGAAAGTAATCACATGTTTTAAATGTGCTGAAAGAAATCTCTTTCACTACTTTTAAGGCTAAAAAAGCATTATGTTCTAAGTATTTTCTACCTTTAACTTACCCATTCCCCAAATGTTGGATAATCAGGTTGTTTCCAAAATCCAAAGCATGCACTAAAACATCTTCTAAAATGCTTCTTTACTAACCTGCAGGAAAATGTCTCAGAGATGTATGCTTCAGAGAGAATGGGTAATCACAGGGTGTGTGTACACTTGATTTTACGAAGGACAGTTAGGTGGATTTCCAGAATAGTCCTAAGTTTATATGCTTGCTGGTCCTGCATGGAGTGCCTGTTTCCTGACATCTTCACAATCTTTTTTAATTTTTGTATTTTAATGGCTATAAAATGATATCTTGTTGGCATTTTAATTTTTATTTCTCTTCTTTCCTGTGAGTGTATCTTTATGGTATGTTGGCCTTTGGGGATTCCTTCCCTGCATCAACACCTCATGTCCTAGAGAATCTGTTTTCTCAGTACTATATACCAACTTCATTATCCTTTCTCCAGGGCTTTGAAGAGTCATGTTTACTGTGCGTCAAAGTCACATACAAACTGGGATCTATGTCTGAAGTGTCTATTCTGTTCCACGCTTGTTCTATTCATCTCTTTTGACAACAGTCCATATTGCTTCTGTGACAGTGGCCTTTCCCTGCCTCCCAAGATCATGTAGGGTAACCCTCTTCCTTGTTCCCATCCTTCTTCATCTGTTTTGAAACCAACTTAGCTCTTCATAGCCTTTGTTCTTTACCACCAGGGCCAATTTATTAGCCTGTTGTCCCAGCACAATTTAGTGAAAGAGCTAGCTTTTAAAAACTAATTCATAAGTTAAGTTGATCATAAATCTGTATTTCTAAGATATGGTATGTGGTGTTCCTATTTTTGTTAAAATTTTTAGGGGCCATTTTCTTTTCCTCTTTGACTAGAGAGTTATCATGGAGAGTGGTTTTTAACAATTCCAAGTGGCTTTATTTTTAAGGTTAAAATTTTCTCATTAATTTCATAATTCATTAGTTTATTGCACTTTGATTAGAGAACATGGCCTGCAGAATACTTTTTAGAGCTCTAGATCATCCTTGTGGTATAATATATGATGGATTTATGTGAACAGGGCATAGGCATTGGCAATCTATTCTCCACAGAGTTAAAGTTTGGTAATTAGTAAAACACCCTTATTAATAATTTAACTCAAATCCTTTTATCTGGTATTATTAACCCATAGGGGGCCACAAAGAAGTTTATGAATGGGTTTCAGAGTATCCATCAGCCCCCTGACATGCTGGCCAAGTGCACATGCTTCTGAACAAGGGGAGGGCTTTCATGAGATTCTCATAGGGATCTAAGAGTCTAAGAAAGTCAAAATCTTGATTTGTGTTTTGTTTGTTTACTTGTGTCTATTTGATCTGTCCATACACTGTAACTGTGCTTTCATAATTTTGTCTTGTTTTTGGCTACTTTTCATTTTTAATATTGAGACAATGTTGATTGCTACATAAAGATTTGTGAAAAATTTATAACATCACTGTAAATTTAATTCCTCATCATTATAAAATGATAATTATGAAATCATTAAAAATCCCTTTTAATATGTTTGCTTTGAATTCAGCTTTATCTGATTTTATTATCCCAATTGTAGCTTTCTGTTTATTTGTATTTGTCTGATGTATTTTTTTCAACTTTGGATTTCTTATTTAATTGGAGTCTTTTTTATCAACCATGTTTAATGTGGAATTTTATCCCTCTTATGCTCATTGCAATAGCTGATATATTTGCTTCACTTCTGCCATTTTGTTTTTATTTCGTCATTAATGTTCATGGTTTTCTTTTTTGTTGTTTCTGGTTTTTTGCTATCTTTATATCAACTGCTTTACTCTTCTTCAATGGTATGCATATTTTGATCACAGCTTATTTTAAAACCATGGTTTTTTTAAAGATTTTATTTATTTATTTGATAGAGAGAGAAAGAGACAGTCAGTGAGAGAGGGAACACAAGCAGGGGGAGTGGGAGAGGAAGAAGCAGGCTCCCAGCAGAGCAGGGAGCCCAATGTGGGGCTCGATTCCGGGACCCCGGGATCATGCCCTGAGCTGAAGGCAGTTGCTTAACGATGAGCCACCCACCCCTAAAACCATATTTTTAACACTAATAATTTTCCCAAATATGTTCTAACATATATCTCTCTATTACGTATAGCAATTGGTGTCTTTTCAGTCTCCTTCTTATTTTAAAATAAGAGTTTGAACATACTTTTACTTACTCTCTTTTCCTCTTCCATTTATTTAGAAAAACTTACATTTCAGTTTTTTTTGCAATTCCCTAATTATTTTTATATTATAGATCTTCATGAGCATATTGTTATTTTTTGCACTATTGTTAGTGATATTTCAAGAATTTAGCCAAATCGTATTAATTGCTATCAGTAGTCTGGAATAATTTCACACTGTGACATCTACTTTCTTGGTCTCTTAATTTTGCTTTATCTTTTCCATTGTTTTATGTCCATCTTCAAATAATTTTTTTAAGAGAATGTATTTTCAAGCCTCTCTTATTCCTGATGTATTTCTTTACCTTCCCATATAAATGAAGGTGAGGGTGAATGTGAATGTATCAGTTAGCAATTGTTGCCTAAAAAGCCATGCCAAAAATTAATGACTTAAAACAATAATTTGTTTATCTCACAACTGTGTAGTTTGGTAATTTGGGCTGAGTTCTGCTGGGAAGTTCTTCTGGTCTAGAATGGTCTCAGGCATCTGTGGTCAGCTGCTAGGTTGGCCAGGTGTCGTCCTCGTCTGGAATGGCTCTGTCTGTGTGGACCCTCATCCTACCGCAGACTGGCTCAGGCTTGTTCAGGTGGCAGCCGTGCAGGTTTCCAAGAGTGAACACAGAAGCATGCAAGGCCCCTTAAGACCTAGGCTTGGAACCGGCTCAGCATGACTTCTAACATATTCTGTTGCCCAAAGCAAGTGACTGAGCCCATCAGCTCATATTGAAGAGGTAGGGAAATACACTCCACCTCTTGATGGAAAGTGTGCAAAATCACATTGCAAAGGGGGATTTATAATGAAGGGATACTTGTTGCCATTTTAGCAAGTGTCTACTATAGCATATATATTTCTGACGCGACCCCTTAAAAACTCAGATTTTACTTATTTATCTGCTGGCATTTAGTGAGTTATCCTACTCTATTTCATTTATATTTACATATATTTGATATTTATCTTTTTTCCTCTATATTCCAGAATTGTTTCCTCAGCTTCTCAGGTTTGTCCTTGATATAATGGAGTACCTTTCTATAGCATTAGATTTGCCCCTTCAATATTTGTTATTGTTTTATTGAGTGATCTTNATTATTTCCAGAGACAATATGCAAATTCTGAGTCTTCTCTTTTCTTTGTTTTATAGATTTTTAAAATAATAGTTTTATATTTATTTTTTCTTTATTAATAATCAGAAAAGCAAGCTTTCTCTAGAATCAGTTTTTTTCATTTTTTCTCTTTTTTGGCTCTTTATAAAAATTTTTTATTTTTATTTATTGATTTGAGAGAAACAGAGAGGAGAGTGTGAGCAAGGGAGGAGCAGAGGAAGAGGACAAGCAGTTTCTGTCTGCACTGAGCATGGAGCTGGAGGCAGGGCTGGATCCCAGGACCCTGAGATCATGACCTGAACCAAAATCAAGAGTCAGAAGCTTAACTGACTGAGCCCCATAGGTGCCCCTTTTCTTACTATTTTAAAAGTTAGATGTTGAACATTATATTGCTAAAGTGATATATTCACATGCTAAAACATCAAATGGCAAAAAATGGTATGAAATAAAAAGCAATCTCTTGTTCTGCAACCTAACCTTTTGCTGGGGGTAAACTCCATCAATAGTTTCATGGTATCCACCAGAAATATTTTTTTGCATACATAGAGCATGCATCCATATTTTACTCAAATGAGATAACATATTCACATTGTTCAACACCTTTTTGTTTTTTCACTTGATAATATATTTTGAAAACGTTCCTATGTTAGTACATATGAAATTATCACTTTTGTTTTTAACAGTTCCATAGAATTCTGTTATATGAATCAAACAAAGTGAATCTACGTATTCCCCTACTGTCAAAGATTTAAGTATTTTTAAGGTGTTGTTAGCATGATTTTTTTCTATTACATAAATCCTGCAATGAATTCCATCATGTCTTTCTGTGTATGTGTATGTATGTCTCTAGATATATTTCTAAGAAAGCAGTTTCTAGGGAAGACGACATGTATTTTACATTTTGGTAGATACTGGCAAATTGCCTTTGAAAAATTGGCACCAAGGGACACCTGGGTAGCCCAGTTGGTTAAAGGTCTGCCTTTAGCTCAGCAGGGAGCCTGCGTCTCCCTCTGCCTGCTGCTCTCCCTGCTTGTGCACTCTCTCTCTCTGACAAATAAATAAATAAAATCTTTTTAAAAAGTGGCACCAAGTCCCAGTCTCACCAAAATGAATCACCATACCTCTTTCTCCACTTGTTTTTTTTTTTTTTTTTTTTTTAATATTTGGCTTTGTCATTTGTTTCCGATTGCCAGCCTGATAGGTATTGGTATCTCAGCGCTGTTTTCTTGGCATCTACATAGGATTATAGTCCATTTGTATTTATTGTTTTGAGAATTGCTTTCCATATGCTCTATCCTCTCCTTTTATTTAAACTGGGCTATCTTTTTTTTCTTACTGATTTTTAAGAGCTTGTTTATAAGCAGCATAAAATGATGGTTTGAAGTGGGACCTCTTCTATTAGTCTTCGTGGTTTCATGTCCTGAATTCATTATTAGCTACCTGACCTGATACAAGTTTTGTAATCTTTTAGTACCTCAGTTCCATCATCTATAACATGTGGACAATAAGAGTATCTACCATTTAGATTTTCTTGAGAATTAAAATAGATAATTCATATAAAGTACTTATCATAATATTTGATCTATAGTTAGTATGAAATAGGTGTTACAATAATAAAATGACATTTAAAATATTGGCCCACACAGGCACCCCAATGTTCTTAGCAGCAATATCCACAATAGCCAAACTGTGGAAGGAGCTGAGATACCCTTCAACAGATGACTGGATTAAGAAGATGTGGTCCATATATACAATGGAATATTACTCAGTCATCAGAAAGAATGACTACCCAACATTTGCATCGACATGGATGGAACTGGAGGGGATTATGCTAAGTGAAGTAAGTCAAGCAGAGAAAGACAATTATCATATGGTTTCACTTACTTGTGGAACATAAGGAATAGCATGGAGGACATTAGGAGAAGGAAGGGAAAAACGAAGGGGCGGGAATCAGAGGGGGAGATGACCCATGAAAGACTATGGACTCCGGGAAACAAATTGAGGATTTTAGAGGGGAGGGGGGGGGGTGATGGGCTAGCCTGGTGATGGGTATTAAGGAGGGCACATATTGCATGGAGCACTAGGTGTTATACACAAACAATGAATCATGGAACACTACATCAAAAACTAACGATGTACCATACGGTGACTAACATAACATGATAAAAAAAAAAATGTTGGCCCAGTATCTATCATATGCATTGCAAAAGTACTTTTTCATATATATTTTTTTTTTTTTTTTGAAGATTTTATTTATTTGACAGAGAGAAAGAGAGAGACAGCCAGAGAGTGAACACAAGCAGGGGGAGCAGGAGAGGGAGTGAGCAGGGAGCCCCACACAGGGCTTGATTCCAGGACCCTGAGATCACGACCTGAGCCGAAGGCAGATGCTTAATGACTGAGCCACCCAGGTGTCCCTAATTTGTCTTTAATTTTAAAGGAATTTTTAGTTCAAGATTGTTTTTAAAAAGCCGATGACAAATTTTTCTAATAATTTTAGGGCTTTGTATTTTACTTTTAAATCATCAATATACTGAGATATATTTTGGTATGAAATTTAGAGTGTTAATCCAACTCCATTTTATTTCCAAATGGTAAATCAATTGTCCCAATACTTTTCATTTCTAATAAAATATCCCTACGTTATCGTATTCTAAATTCTTACATAATTTTAAGGTCATTTATGGACTCTCTAGATGTTTCCATTGATTTTTCTATTTCTTCTCCTGAGCCACATTACTTTTAATAGCTATAGCTTATATTTTCAATAAATACAGTAGTTTTATCTCCTTCCATTCCACATACTTTTCAGTTTTCCAGGTTAAATATATATAGCCATTTTTTAGTGAGTTTTCATATAATTTTAAATGATTTTTATTAAGGATAGAATAATGTAAGTGGATATTCTACTGTAAGTAGTAAATGGTTGTGCTAAATGAACACTGGAGCCCCCACAAACCTGAGAGAGAGAACATTACTTAGACGGAGCACTTGGGGGGACTCACATATGGTGTAAGTAAGCACTTACATACATTACAATGGATCGTTTAGCTTTACTTGTTTTTGAACTGTGCATAAATTATTGAATAATCTCTTCTTGATGTTTTGTTTTTGCTCAATATTAAATTCTTGCTATTCATCTATGCTAATTTTTTTTACTGCTTGGCTTCCATTGCATAAATATACCACAATCTATTTATATACTCCATTGATGGACATTGGGTTGTTTCCAAGTCTTAAAAAAAAAGGTTGTGTTACTCACATCACTCTATGAACATTCTTGAATGTTTCTTTTCTTCATGTATGTAAAATTTCTTAAGGAGTGGAATTGCTGGACGTCAGGCATGCACATCTTCTATCTTGTTAGCTATTGACAAATAGTTTTCATAAATGGTTGAATTAATGCATAATCCCATCAGCAGGTTACAGTTTTTTTTGGAGGGTTTCCTTTCTTTTTACTTCCCAAATGCACATCTCTATACAACAACCACTATTGCTTCCTTTTTTTTTTTTTAATTTAGAACCACAGTAGCTTAAAAAAATTGAGGGAGAATTGCTATCTTTATACTATTGCATTTTTTAAATCCTAATACAGTGGATATCTTTCCACTTACTCAAGACTTCATTTATGTCCCTGAGAGTTTTAAAATTGTCTATAGTTTCTTGCTAGACATTAATAGTTTCTTTAGGTTTTTATTATGAACATTTTCAGCCATATAAAAAAGGGTGATATGCGTTATGTTATATCTGCTGACCCATTTAAAATTAGACTGTGTATATCAAGACACTTCACCCCTAAATACTTTGGCATAATTCCCCTAAGAATAGAAATGGTCTCTTACATAAGCTCAAATCATTATCTTACTTAAAAGAATTAAACATAATTCCCTATCGTGAGTTAGTTCATAGTCAAGTTTTCCTAGTTATCCCCAAAATGTCTTTTAGAGCTCTTTCTTTTTTCTTTTTCCAAAAAAGGTTTGAATCAAGGTTCATGCATTTGTATATTGAATTGTTATATATTTATAATCTTTTTCAAAATAATACCCTCTCATATTTAATGATCTTTTTATATGACTTTTTATTACAGAAATTTTCACACCATAAAAGTACATGGATTAAGAAGTGAACCTGCATGTATCCACTACCTAGTTTTAACAATTATCAGTATTTTGCCAATCTTGTTTGCACTATTCATCCGTCTTCACACCTTAAATACTGTCTTTTCCTTGCTGACAGCTTTCAAAGGAATTCCCAGACATCATATCAGTATATCAATTCACCCTTAAATATTTATTATGTATTTCTCATTGATAAGAACTTTCACGATGCAACCACCATGCTATTTTAAGAGAAATAACAAGTTCTTTGCATTATCTCATTTCCATTCCATATCCAGATTCACCTGATTGTCTCAAATTTTCTTCTGCAGTGTGTTGCCTGAATCAGGACCTTAACACAGGCCCACACCCTGCATTTGGTTATATTATTCTATGGGAGGTTCAGTCTGAATACTGATTTCAAATGTCAGTTGAAATGCTTATTTTCTCTATTTTCAATTTTAGAATATTATTTTTTCACATTTGGATTCAATTTTATTATTTTTTGAATGTGCAAAACATTTTCCTGGTTCAAAAAACTAAAGTTTGTAAGATTGAATACTCAGAAAATTTTTGCTTCCATCCTCTACATTCTGTTACTACATTCTGTTACTGTTCCCATTAACTCTGATTTCTATAGGTAACCATTTTTGTACTAGTTGTGGCTTCTTCTTCCAGTATTTCTTTTGATAAAAATAATTGTGTGTGTGTGTGTCTGTCTGTCTGTCTATCTGTCTGTGTATTTCCTGTTTTTTCTTACACAAAAGGTATATTCTATGGACTGTTTTAAACCCTGAATTTGTCACTTAACAGTATGTCTCAGTGATCACTTTATATCAGTACCTAAAGTCTCCTCATTCTTTTTGTATGGTAGCAGAGCATTTCATACAAAGGAGTTACCTTGGTTTGTTTGTCAGTCCTCTGAATAATCTTGAGCACCCATTGTCTGGTACTTGTGGAGTATCTTCCGGATAGAGTCTGAGATGTGGGATTGGTGGGTCAAAAGAAAAAGCTTATGTAATTTTCTTAGATATTGCTGTCATAACATAGAATTTATTTATTTTTTCTGCTATATTTTCTATCAGGCCAGATTTCAGCATTTTTCAAAGCCAGGCTTTTGGTTACTTTTACTGTCCACTTGTGCTGTGGTTCAATTTATCACAGACGTTCAGTTAAAGGGCAAATAAATCCACGCAGTTGATAGTTTAAATTCTTCTTTCTGGCAGGTTTTCACTTTCTTTATTGGGGTGGTATCTTTCTCTCTCACTCACATTACTGGGCCCTGAATGTTGTATGTGGTAATCTACAATTCCTAGCATGCACTGTTACCAGGGGTTCCTGCTAATGGCACTTTTCTCATGGAACTTCCACTGCCCTAGATATGCAATTTACCCAAACATGTATTGCCTTAACTCTTGTTCAGGTTATTGCTGGATATTACACAGTCTTACCCTGGATGTAAAAAAAAAATGCACTTGGTTATGGAACATTTGGGGAATGTGCAGAGGTTACTATTCTGCTGTTATTACAGAATAGTTGGGCAAGGAGACAGGTAGAGAGAGATTGCTCTTAAATTTTCAATTCTATTGTTATTAATATTTAGATGGAGTTTTCTCTGGATTATATGTTTTTTCCATATTCACGATTTGCCTTTTAGAAAAAGTTTTTGTGATACTGTGATTTTTCACCTCTTGCTATGTTTTCATTGGCATTTCAGTGAAAAGTTAAACAGGAAAGCATGTATTGAGACTGCTAGTCAAATCTAATTTTAAACCAGAAAACTCATTTTTTCCAGTATTGTATCTGTCAGCTATTACTGTGTAACAAACTGCCTCCAAATTCAGTGACTTACAATAATAATAATAATAATAATAATAATAATAATAAAAAATTTATTCTTGCTAATTTGTGGTTTGATTGAGCACCAACTAGTCTAGGCTGAGTTTGGCTGGGGAGCTGCTTTACTTGTCAGTCTTACTGGGTTTAGTTTCACACTCCGGATCAGGTTCAGGTCTGCTCTAACTACATTCAGAGATATCTAGGAAGGCTCTTTTATGGTGATGAAAGAAAGACAAGAGAGAATGGAAGCATGAGTTTCCTCTTAATGCCCAAGTTTGGAACTGGCACACCATCACCTAGATCCAATTTCATTGGCCAAAGCAAGTCAGATGACTGAACCCAAATTCAAGGAACAAAGAAATCTATTCAATGTCCAGTGGAAAGGAGTACAGAATCCCTTGGCAGGTACTTATGTCAAGTCCTTCCCACAGATTATTCATATCTCCCATTTCCCCCAACTTCAACAACATAAATTTCCTTCTCTTATTTCCTCTGTGATGAAACTGAGAGTGAGCACTTTTCATTGACTTCCTCAATCAAACACCTTTTAAAGAATTTCATTAGGATTTCAAACTAGGTCTCTCTATCCAGCAAGTCTATGCTTTGCCAACTCTACTCCTCCAAATTCAATTTCTTCCCAAACCCCACAGCTGTTCAACATTGTAAACACATAGTGCTCATAGAAGAAAATCAGAGACAGAAGCAGAAGTTACAAGCCATCTGACATTTAAGAAGCTACCATCAGATAGTCCCTAATATAGGAGGAGGTGAAAGATGATACACTCTGGGGAAGTATTGTGATTTTGTTAACAGAAGTGGAGTTTATGCCGGATACCACTTAAAGCCTCCAGGTAACCTTGTAACTTGGTGTTGGCTGGATCACAGGGGCTTGGAACCGTGATGTGGCAAAGACCCCGAGAAAAACAACTCAAGCCACACCTGCCATCCCATGGTTAACATTAGACATCTGCTGTACAGAGCAGGTTAGAAAAAGGAGAACCTCAGCTTTGGAGGCACATATAATAATGAGTCATACAGTCATTAATGCGCAAACTTCACCAGGGAGCTCACATTTTGTGTGAGAGAAGGGTTTTTGTTTAGTCATAAGCGCTCCCCTACTGGGTCTGGAATTGCTCTCTGCACCAAAAATGCCTGACTTCATTTTCTTTGAATTTAAAAGGACCTTCACAAACATTTTGGCTGAAATATAAAGGAAAGCTTTTTTTTATATAAAGGAAAAGAAATTAGATTAGAAAAAAAGATTAGTAGAGTGTTATTGAAGATAGTTTCATTGAAAGTGCCTCCAATGAAAATAGAATTAAAAAATATTAAGAATACACTTTGCTTCCAGCCCACCCCCTATACCTCTTTCTCAGGTACAATATTGTTTCCAAATAAGAGAACAAAGAAAAGGAAGCCCAATAGATACAGATTACTTATATTTTGCAAGAGAAATTAAATGGAGGTTTCTTTTAAAATGATGTGACTGAAATAAACCTTAAAATTAATTCATGTTCTTCAATAGCATAAAGTATTATAAGCACCTCTGAAAAAGGAGGATTCAGAGTTTGGGCTTCAAATAGTAACCCTGACAGTACGTTAGGGGTTAATCTGTCTCCTGCTATTTTCTTTCAGTTTTACCTGAGCTCCACATTAGTTGTAACTGGGATGGGCCTATATCTAGAGTTGGTCACCTTGTCCTTGTAAGAAGATCAACTTTGCTATTTTTCCCTACTGGGCACAGCAGAAGCAACCAGGGGCTAGTTCACACACATGGGTATCTAACTGAGGCTTTTTACTCTTCCAACCAGAAGACATTGTAAAAGCATTAAAAGTTGGGAAGTGAGCTCCATGATTAATGGCACACTCTAACTTTCTTTCCTGCCTGGAGGATGGAACTTTAGACCTTTCATTGGGGAGGGTAATTTTTACTGGGTTATTACCAGGGGCGAAATAAGTTACTAAAAAATCATCTTGAAAGAAGATGAAGCCATTTTGGGATCTCCATACATCTTTTCTGAATTTTGTCCCAATTGTGTTCTCCACTTCGTGACTATTCAAGGAAACATCATCTAGTGACTATCTGTGTTTGCCATTCCTTTGGTTGCATGACAGGTGATGATGTCTTAGGCAGGGAAGACCCTCACTCAATCTTAATGCTATATACTCTCTGCTAAACCTCCAAACACAGACCCATAGATATTTTTTGATCTATACATATAAACTTTTCTCTTGAAAGATTTTTTTATAATGGACAATAAGTCAGAGAGGCATATTTGGTTATGGTTACTTTTTGGATATAACCATAAGCAACTCATCTGAGTGGCAATATCTGAAACTCTTCATTAAGTTCTTTTCAGAGCCAGCCAGGGGCAAAGGAAAATCTGTAAAATGCATTTTTGCTAGTATTACATTGCCAGTTCTTTGTCTTATCCCCCACCATGAGACCTTTGAAGTTGCCACCTGCTCCTAGACTCATATGGTCTCCCTTGCCCCATCAAAGTTTGCTTTCAGGTAAGAATCCTGAATTGAATCCCACCAATGTATAAGCAACTGATAGGAGGAAAAAATGCCTTTTATAAGGATGAATGTATATTACGAGTAAACAAAGTCACAGATAGTGGTGGCTTCCAGTTGAGGGTATGTGGACCCCTAGATTCCATGTAGATAGTAAAGGAGATAGCTTTGAGCTATTTTCAATATTTAAGAGACACTTACCCATGAGACAGTCATCCAGCAGATAAATCAAGTTTCTTCGAACTTTAATTCTATCAACTTGATGTGATAATTTGAGTTAACATGTGCTGAAGAATAATTTATAAATACCAAATATTTGTTATTCAAAAATCCATCAAAGATGTGATTCATGGAGAAGATTAAAAATCATTTTGAAGAGTGAGAAGTTTGGAGTCCTGAATTAAAAAATAAAGACTTAATAACAATGTTTCAGATACCAGCTTGGGACTGTAATAAAGGAGAGAAGGATGAGCCGAAAAAGAATTGTCACAGAATGAGCACGTGCTGAAGGTCTGGCTAGACACTGTCATGCACAGCCATTCACTACGCTGTGGGGCCCTTCATGTCGGGACTGTGTTTTAGTCCCGTCTATCCCTAGTGTCTAGTGCTGTAGTAAGTTTGTGGAAGGGGCTTCATAAAAACATTTATGAACTGGGATGGAAGATGAAAGAACTTAGCTCACCTAAGGGCACACACATGGAACTTACACTGGAATCCAGATCTGTCTCAACAAATTCCATTTGTTTTTCAGCTTCACCGTGAATTTGTATCAGTGGGGTGAAGAAGAATCATCCTAGCTGCTCTGAAGTCATTCACACAGAAAATCGCCTAGTCTATCTTGTAGATGAACCACCTATACATCTGCCCATCTTGGAGTTATTGCTCTTCATGAAGTGGTTATCTGTGCTGAATTGGACAATTTTCCATTGTGCACTGTACCATCCGTATCACACCAAACAAAGAGAAGTGTCAGAAATGAGTGGCCGAGGCTTGGTTTGTAAACCCTGTGGCCTCTTGGGCACAGAAGCCTCGTGTGCAGGCTATGCAGAGACCTTCAAAGCCTGGCTTTGAGCTGTCTGTCCGACTCAGCTGGCTTATGCTCTGCCTCGGGTCTTGCGTGTGCTGCCCTCTAGGGCTTGCGTACCAAGCTGGATCTGACCCGAAGTGAAAGGCACAAGGCTGGGCACAGCAGAACTAGATGCGGGGGTGGGGGGGTGGGGGAAACAGGCCTGGAGCATGAACCTGGAGAAAAGACTCCTTTTCACTATCATTGTCTGCTTCTGTCAATTAGCCTCAGAATTCCTGCAGGGCTGGGATGCCACAGCTCAGAGGAAAAGGGTGACTCTGGGGATGGACACACACATGTACATGCACAAATCACACTTAATGCAGACAGGCATGTGGGGAGGGAGGGGGGACAGAGCGAGAGAGAGGTGTGGTGATCAAATCTTGTGAGTCAACGGTGAGAGATCTCACCTTTCACAGTTTATTTTAATTTCAATAAACATTAACTGAGAACCCACTCCCACAGAGCACCGTAGCAGGCACTCCGCGGGCTCCAAGTGGAGTACAAAGGCCCCTAAGACAAGTTGTCGCCCTCACGGTCTAGGGAGAGAAGCAAAAAACCCAAACCAAACAAAAAACAAACAAAAAATAAAAACTGAAGCCCTCCACCCCGGGCTCCAATTTTGAGAATTTCCAAGCTCTTTCACAAACATCTCATTTAGCCCTGTTTGCAAGACGAGGGAGGGAGGCAAGTGTTATCTGCATTTGACAGAAGAGAACAAAGGCCTCTCCGAAGATTGCGCAGAGCCAGCAAGTGGCAGTCGCAGAATCCAGGTCACCGAACTCCTGTTCCAAAGCTTTCGCCACAATATGACACCGCTTCTTTGTAAACACTTGCTTAGAATACAGCACTGTGTTAGGAGAGCACAAAGAAAAAAAAATGATTAATTCTTCCTGGGCCAAGGGAGATAGAGGATCAGGCTTCTAAAAAGAAGTAATTTTCCATAGGTAGAGGAAACACAGATTGTTGGAGGCAGAAAGACGCAATGGGGTGGGAAGGTAGGCAACCTTCTCATGCAGGGCGGTGGTGAAGAGGGCGGTCTCTTTAATCCGAACTACAGAATGATCAGATTTAGGTCCAAGAGAAAACAGCCAGAGACGAGAGAGCTCTGTCTGCCTCCAGCTTGCCTCCTGAGCTTCTGTTTCCTGTGTGAGGACCCTTCTGTATCTTAGAAAATGGACATGGGGAGTGATGACCCCTCATCATGACCCCTAATCCTCCTCTCATCTAGGGGCTTTGCCAGCCTCAACGTGAAGATCCTGCCAATACGCTACAGAATTTATGTGTATTGATCATCCAAGGGATGCATGTACGGGATTCAGGATGCTGTTTGGTTTAAAAAAAATGCTCCTAACTTCCTTAGAGGAAGCTGTGACGTAGAGGGTGCTGTTTGGTTCTCTGATCCTATTCTTTATTCATAAAATGAAGGGAATCATATCAATAATGCAGGTTGCTATGGGGACCAAGTGAATTGATCTTTTAAAAATTTTAATTCCAGTATAGTTAGCATACAGTGTTATATTAGTGTCAGGTGTACAAGATAGTGATTCAACACTTCCATACATCACCCAGTGCTCATCACAAGTGTGCTCGTGAATCTCCATCACCTACTTACCCGTCCCCCTGCCCACCTCATAACTATTGGTTTGTTCTCTATAGGTAAGAGTCTATTTTTTAGTTTGTCTCTTTTTATTCCTTTGTCTGAGTGAACTGATTTTTGTGAAGCACATAGCACAGTGCCTGACATAGAGCTGTTTATAAACAGGAGTGATTACTACTACTTTTCAACATGAGGAAGGGAAATAGGTGAAGACCTATATGTGCTAACCCCACATCTCCCCCCTTTCAGCCAGATGTGGCCCCTGCAAGGCCAATGAGACCAGAGGCTGAATGGTCTCCATTGTCATAGTCAGGTGGGTCCTTCAAAATGGCTGCTGAGGCCTCTGTTTCATAGGTTAATGGAGAGGAGGAGGAGGGAGAAATCAGGGTTCAGTATCCGATGGCTGAAGGAGTGGATCTTAATGTGTTTTCAAAGCAGTGGCTTTGATCAGGGAAATTCGAATCAAAACCACATTGAGACACCACCTTATGCCAGTTAGAATCGCAAAAATTGACAAGCAAGAAACAACAAATGTTGGAGAGGATGTGGAGAAGGGGGATCTCTCTAACACTGTTGGTGGGAATGCAAGTTGGTACAGCCACTTTGGAAAACAGTGTGGAGGTCCCTCAAAAAGTTAAAAATAGAGCTACCCTGTAATTCAGCAATTGCACTACTGGGTATTTACTCCAAAGATACAGACGTAGTGAAGAGAAGGGCCATATGCACCCCAATGTTCATAGCAGCATTGTCCACAATAGCTAAATTGTGGAAGGAGCCAAGATGCCCTTCAACAGATGACTGGATAAAGAAGATGTGGTCCATATATACAATGGAATATTACTCAGCCATCAGAAAAAAACGATTACCCAACATTTGCAGTAACGGGGACGGGACTGAAGGAGATTATGCTAAGTGAAATAAGTCAAGCAGAGAAAGACAATTATCATATGGTTTCACTCATTTATAGAACATAAGAAATAACAGGGAGATCGGTAGGAGAAGGAAGGGAAGAATGAAAGGGGGGGTAAACAGAAGGGGGAATGAACCATGAGAGTCTATGGACTCTGGGAAACAAACTGAGGGTTTCAGAGGTGAGGGGGGTGGGGGATTGGGAGTGGCTGGTGATGGGTATTAAGGAGGGCACATATTGCAAGGAGCACTGGGTGTTATACGCAAACAATTAATCATGGAACACTACATCAAAAACTAAGAATGTACTGTATGGTGACTAACATAACATAATAAAAAATTATTTAAAAAAAAGCAGTAGCTTTGGTTTCAGTGGTTCGGCTTGTTGGTGAGACATGGTAATAGGCAGATGATACTCCAAATGTGATGAAGGACTCACATATGACACTCTTGGACGTTCAGCTATGAGAAGACCCCAGAGAGCAGCTGAGGGTGGGCATGGACAGGGGCTATAGCCAAGCCAAAGGATTTGGTGCTCCCACAGGAATGTCCAAGGCGAATAAGATATCTATTCTCATCTTCAGGGCAAAGATGGCATGGTCAGGCATAAATATGGCTCTGGGTGACTTGCGTATCCATAGCTCACCTCTGGCTCAGGTCTTTGGCAGCACAATTAAATCCAAATTCCCATGAACGGTGTGGCTGAAGCTGCATAGGTACCTTGTGGCTTTATACAGATGGACCCATGGTTTAGGTAAGACAGGTGGAGCAGTCTGGGACTGAGCAGGGTTGGAGAAGACAGGAGCTGAGGCCCACATGGAAGTCCCAGTAACTGCTTGTTCTTTGCCCAAACTCCTCACTTCCTCTGGATTTTGCTGCTTCCACAATGATCATCTGTCACTTGTTAAAACAAACATCTTGACCCTCCATCTATACTGTACTTACATTTCACGGTTATATCAGCTAAGTCCTCCACATTTGTAGGAACGACTATCTTTTCCCTTAGCTAGGATGGCTCTGGTATTTGGGGAGATTCTTCAGTGCAGAGGAGCAGTAAAAGGCAATGGAAAAAAGCAGTAGTCAGAAAAGGATGTCCCTGGTTGACAAATGGGTGATACTTCCTAGAAGGTAGAAATCAGGGGAAAATGCTTGAGAATTTTAACTGTACTTAGGGCACTCAGGAACTCTGAGTACATGTAGTTGACTTTGTGGAAGGTCAATTATATTTCCTGTGGAAGAAATGAAATTTGAACATTATTTGAACTGATAATATACAGGTAATAGGGATACAAAATTATGATTAACGCTGGAGTCTAGTTCAAAAGATGCGATATTATTATTGCAGTAAAAGCACCATTTGTAGTAGATAACGTAGACTGGCTTACTCAGCACCCATTCCAGCCCTCTTTAGCTTGCCATAGAGACAGAAAAGCCGAAAACTACATTCCCCAGACTTCCTTGCGGGTAAGATTTTCATGTGACCTAGATTTAGCCAGGCAGGTGTACCTGCAATGAGGTTGGAGGCAGATAAGAGCAACGTGAGGCATTGGTCATGCAGAAAAAAAATCTGATTTTCTGCACTATACTGTGGCAGTGTTCCCCTCCTTTAGCATTTTGTTCTTGTTCCAACGATTAACCTCTTCTTGTATTTCTTTGAGGTGATTGACAATATATGTTTTATAGAATTTTTTTCTTTCTGCAGAGATTTTACTTCTGAGTTGCCTTTTTCTTTTCTTTGTTTTGGCCCTTACATTCTATATTAGAGGTTTTCCTAGAGGAATGATGAGTTTTGGTTGTATTCACATATACGAGGTGGGAACTAAAAACCCCTGTGTAAATGAGGTGGCTTGAAGATTGTGAGAACCACTGTAGGGAGGTCTGACTGGGGGACGTCTCATGTCACTATCTTCAGGTCCTTCCTCTTGGCGGGGGCAGAAGGTAGAGGCATGGCTGGCAATGTTCTCAGAGCAAAGAGAGAGACGAGGGCTGGCCTCTGCATTCAGTACACATAACTTCACCTGACTACCTACCTACTTTGGGTAGGGTTTCCCATGGTCATCTGCACCAGCACAAGAGCTTTCTGCCCAACCTTCTCAGAAAGAAACTTCCAGACTTCTTCTCAGGTGGGAAGTCATCCTGCAATATGGGGTGAGGATAGGATCTGGAGCAATACTTTATTTCCCAACCATCTTTTGAATCTGGCTTCTCTCCCTTTTGGCCACTTCCAGAAGTACTTAACACTCACTTTGCCTGAGATTTTTGAGGATTATGTTGCATTATTCAGGTTGACCTTGAATTCCCTGCTGCCATTTTAAAATTCAAATTTCTCTAGTTTGCTAAATCAATTACCTCTAGTCCATCTTTCCTTCACTTTGCAATTTTCAGCATTTCGTTTCTAGCCCCTCCCTGTTTTTTCCATCTTTGTGAAATTATGTCTTTAAGAAAACCCCTTGACTATATAACCTTAGTGGAGTTTCAGGAAAGGAGGAAAATCAGATATTTTCAACCTGCCATCTTTATGTACAACTTTTCATATATTTCTTTATATTCATTTCCCACCATTTATCTAATTCATTACATTAGTAGATATAATCTTCTACTCAATACATAAAGGTATTACAAAATTATAAGCATCTTTTCATGTCATTATACTTTTGAATATGTTTTTATTGGCTATATATTTCAGAGCATAGATATACCTAAATTTCCATACTTGAGTGGGGAATTTTAGATGTACAGATTTCAGTGATTCCTTCCCAAAGAGATCAAGCTGAAACCTCAGATTATCAGGCTTTTACTTTTCACTAGGGTTGGATATTTATATTGTTTCGATTGCTTCACTGATATGATGGATATCTTTATGCATGAAGCTTTTTCCATGCATTAGAATGATTTCTTTAGGCTAGATTCCCAGGAGTGGAATTGCTGGATCCCAAGCTATAAACATTTTTGAAGCTTTAGATTCTCACTGTCAAATTTCCTTCTAGAAGTTATAGCATATTTGCCTAATATAGGGGAGCAATGGGTTGAGCTATGTTTGTGTACGCCCTTGGGAGAGGGCAGAGTGAGGTAGTTGGCCAGCTCATCTCAGTAGCTGAGCATCCATATATAAACACCCACCATATTTTAGCATTTCCTCCCCTGCCCACATATGCTGCTTACTCATTTGGTCATTATGATAGTGACCAACCCCAGACTTTACCTGATACCTGGGGTCTTGTCAGTCGTGATTGGAGGAGCACCGACCATATACTTAGATAACCCAAAAACCACATAGTTAGGGACAATTCTGAGTGACAGCTCACAGTTTTAGCAAATTGTTCCAAACAGAAATCTGGTGATAGTCCTGAGATGGGACTCTGAGGCCTTGTCACCAACAGAGCTCCGCCCTCAGGGTTCCCTGTCTTTGCTGCACTCCACAGGAGGGGCCAGACCCATGCAAATGGTGTGTCAGGAACAAAAGGACGGGGTACTCAGTGGGACCTTGTGGGCGTCTATCTCTCTTTGACCAGTGGAGCATTTATAATATGTCTATGTCATTTTCCTTAATAATACATCTCTTATCACATGTGCAATTTTCTTTTGAGCAAATGCATTAGGCAAAATAGGCTTGAATGAACTTGAAGGGGAAAAAATGGGTTTGGATACTTAAATGAGGTCCACATCCTTTCCCATCCTGCAGGGTGAAGAGTCAGTCTCTTGAGTAGAAATCTCCCAGGGACCTTAAACACTGATAGAAAGGGGGACTGGGTTACAGGCACTTAAGTCAAAACCATGGCTTTATTATGCCTGGTGTGTGTGTGTGTGTGTGTGTGTGTGTGTGTTGGTTTAGTATCTCAGAAATTACAGCTCCTGGTTGTTACTTATCAGTTTTAATGGATGGTACGTCCTATAGTGGCTGTGAGGCTGATGCTGAGGTGGTGGTGGCTGTGGGGCAGGGTCCTCATGGATGAGCCAAGATGGGCACCCCCATCCTTAGGCTCTTTGACAGCAACCTCTCAGGTACCAACCCTTTGGTAGACCTCAGAAGCCTTCTGAAGGACAAATCTTTGAACACATCTTTGAACAAAACAAATTCACCTCCCAGATAGGACCCTGATTACTGAACATTGTAAGTGCCTTGGTAATTTTCCTTAGTATTTTATTGATGCATCTGTATGAAATGTCACAAAAGACAGCACCTAAAAGCTAAATATATTATAAGAAAGCTTGTCCTTTAGTGTTTGAGAGATTTAAATTCTGATTCATCTGTCTGCTTCCCAGCAGTTTCCACATCTGATGTGGGAACATGATACTTAGCTTATAAGGTTATCATGAGATTAAAATGACCCTTTTGAATGCATGTGGCATAGTGTTCCTCCACAGTCTGTGCTTTAAGTGCTAGTCACTTTCCTTTCTGCCTTTGGAGGCAGTCCTGATCAGAGACCTTCCTGAATAACCCAACAAGGACTAAGCCCCTGGAGCTTCACTCCCACCTGCTTCCACCTGACTCCAATAATTGATGTACCTCTGAGAACTTCTTTCCTCTGCCATTTACTCCCATTTCACTAAGCAGTGGTTCTCAAAGGTGTGGTCCCTGGGCCAAGAACATCATCATCACCTGGAAATTAGCGATGCATCTTCTCCCTGATCAGATCTACTGAATCAGAAAGTCCAGGGCTGGAGCCCAGCACTCTGTGGTCGAACAAACTTTACAGGTGATTCTGAGGCCGACTTAAGTTTGAAACCATTGGTCTAAGGACTCTGGACTCTTGTTAATATGACCTACTTTCACATTTAATCAGCTGTCTGGACTCGGCCCACCTGATTTAAGACAGAAATCAGTTGAAATCTCTACCCATGTCTCCAACAGATTCTCCCCACCCTCATAGTGGAAACTTTATCTTGTCTCAGTTATTGTGTCTCACCTGTGCTGGATCAGCACACCTGCAGTGCTCAGCACTTGGCAAAGCCTCAGCCTGCGTGGAGGAAGCCCTGCTGTCAGCTCTCCTACAGCCCTGCATCTGGATTATGGGGCATATACTTTATTGTAGTTTTCCTTTTACTTTGGCTTTTACATCATGTCAGTCCTTGAAATGATGTGTTTTGCCAAATGAAGAGAAAAAAAAACCTTCAAAAGTTGCCGAATACTTTAATAGTCTTAAGTGTTTTCCCTGATCAGAGGTTCAAAGCATATGCCAGCCCTTTCCTCATTTCCCAGCTCCAAAATCCTGTCACCTCTTAAGTAACTGGCGGGGGGAGGGGGGGATTCTTAACATGTCAAGCAGAGCAATGAAAATTGCTGTAACTGTAATCTTTAAAGATAGGATAGTGAATATTGTCATCAAATCCTCATTTCTGTATCCCCCTGTATCCAGCACAGGTTTAGCACGCTGAGGGTTACTCAATAAACATCCATTCAACGGACATGCTCAATCCATATCTGGCCTCTATGGAGTCTACACGCCTGTCTCGATCAACTGCTGGCATACTTTGAATGCTATTGAATTAGGACTTCCTTGAGTAGGCTTGTGTTTATCTTACAAGGAGCTTTGCCAAGATGAAATTAGATTTTATAAGGTTCTGGATGGTTGGGGGAGCCATAGCAGTGCTTTAATATTTCAGAGAGAAATTATGTTTGGCTTGATATCAAGATCATGTAAAATATGCAACATATTCTTTGGGCAATATTTTGTTAGAGGTTATCAGACACAATGGTGAGAGGCCTCAGAAATTACCCTGATTTTAACAGTTGTTTTGGGTTTGAACAGAATTGGAAATGACTCAGTGGTCCCAACAGAAATTGCTGTGGGCAGGAGGTCTACTTTCCAAACTTAGGAACTTTGTGTTTGCTCTAAGCTTGGCCCTGAAGAGCTTGCTGAGGTCTTCCCAGGACATATTTCTTTACAGCATTTGTTAAGCAGCAGCAGAGTGTGGTGGTGAAGAGCACACACTCTGGAGCTAGACTGCTTGGATTGGAACACTGCCTCTTCCTCCTTCCAGTCATGTAACCTTAGGCATGTGACCAAAGCCCTCTCTGCCTCAGCTTCTGCAGCAGTAAAATGGAGACAATAAGACTGACTTTATGGAGTTGTTGAGAGGATTAAAGTAATTCATACATATAGAGTGCTTGGAACACTTCTTGGCATGAAGAAAGCCCTCAATCATTGTTAACTATTACAATTATAATTCAGGTTCAGTTGCAAAGTTACCCATTCTGAGCGACTTTACCTGATCACTCACTCAATCCAAGCAACCATCTGTAACCCAATTTAGTCTTTATCACACCACCATTTTATGGTCTTTATGACATTTAGCACAATTTGGTATTATCTGACTTGAACATTTGTTCATCTGTTTATGTGTCTCACCAACCCCAGAACATAAGTTCCATAACATCAGGGATTGTGCTTGGTCACTGCTGAATCCTTAGCACCTAGAATCCTGCTGAGATCCCAAATGACATTCTATAAAACATTACTAAATGGATTACAAGTTATAGAGTTAGTCTATTTCCTACCAAACTCGGAGCTATTATTCTCCCACATTGTGGAGAGGCAGGGCATGATCTGGGGACCCCCAGAGCCCCTGAAATCCAGGTTTTCTCTTGTAATTCTTCAGGGTTTGGGCTGCCCTTTGGGGAAGTTTGGAGTCTGGTTCATTCCAGCATGTTCTGAGGCCTGAGAGAGAGGTGCAAAGGGTCAGCAGGAGAATGGTGGAGGTTGATGGTTCTAACCCTCCTCATATGAAAATGATTTGGTCTTTCTAGCTCTCCAAAGATTAAACATAAAATAAGGAGCTTATGTTTATAGTGAAGAGGCCTGACTGTCATCGTGCAAACCCAGGGAGATTGGTACAATTGGCCACACTGTCCACTCATCCATAGATGCCTTCTCCGTAGATGACTGGCCATCTCTGCCATGAGGTTTTGTTAGTTCAGCTCCAACACAGATCACAATGATCCTTCACATGAGAAAAATCCCATTTTTCTTTGCCAAGCTTGGCCAAGAGTGCATAACATTTGAATGCCCAAATCTCTGACTCTCAGTGTTGAGCTTCTCTATTCATATATAAACACATTCATTAGGATACAAGCCAGTCTGGGAGCACTAGATCAGACACTGCTGGGTCAGGTACTTTATGGCTCAGTGTTACACTTGCCATGCAGATTTTGTGGCGGTTTCTGTTCCAATCCTCCTGTATTAGAATGGGATAGGCTATGCTGCAGGAATAAATAGCCCGAAGTCTCAGTGACTTAATGCAGCAGAAGTTTATTGAATGTTCTTGCAAAGTCAGAGTGATTCTCCAGGGGAGCTGTCCTTCAAGTGGTGACTCAATGAAGCAGGTTGCTCTGAACATGAGGCCTCCTCTCCAGAATCACCAGAGGAGGGGATGAGGGAGACTGAAGCCTCTGTTTAGGCTTGTCTACTTCAGCATGAAACGGTGCATTTCCTCTTTGTTTCCCTTTCATTGACCATAAGAAGGCCCCTCAAAGCATGATCTTAAATGTACTCAGGAGGGGTAGGAGAAGTGAGGATTGGTGTATACCTCCCAAAAGACCCTGTTATACAGAAAAACTAAGACTCTTTATTTTGTACTAGTCAAAGGGATATTACTCCAGCAATTAAAAAGATATTTGCTTCCTATACCAAGAGTGTAGCACAACTTGAATCTTCTCTTTCCAAAGAAGAAAAATAAACTCACCTATTTCATATTTAGTGGGGGCACCTTCGTAGTAGGATGACTGCTAGACTATGACCCAGTAATGCATAGGATTTGGATGGAAGAAAAAAGTAATGTTTCAAGGCCTTGGGACATATAACCAGTGACTAGAGACAGGGATGATTATGAATAGTACCATTAGCATGAAATTAGAAAACCATTCAGACATGAGAGTCTTTGAGAGAGATGTTAACCACCCCTAAGACTTATTTTTTAACTTCTCAGGATTGGTGATGAGATATAGAGATGGAATATTCAGGTCCTTGGGAAGAGTTGTGAGGCATTTATCAATTTCTTCAGGGAGTGTCTGAAATGCCTACTCTGTTCCAGGCATTGAACTAGAAGGAAAACAAAGCTTCAGAAAACTCATGGTCTAGTAGGGGATACCAATTAACAAAATAATAACATCTATACAATATAAGAATTATTGCCCAAGGTGAAGTGATGGCTTGTGGGTCAGAAAAGGCTTTAGGCAGCAGGAAGTATTTGAACTGAATCTGGAAGAATGGGCAAGCAGTAAGCAGGTAGAGCATTCCAGGCACCGAAAACACTGTGTAGAGTCACAGAGGTGTCAAACAGGAAAGTATGTTTGGATTGGAGAATAATTATGTAAATAAAAAAAAGTATGATTGGTGAATGAAGTGGGGAGGACAGGACATGAGACGTGGTTAGAGTGGTCATCTGGGGCCAGGCCACAGAGTCTGTTTGCCATGTTAAAGAGTTTGGGCTTTATCCTGAAGACAGTATGATGCCTTTGGAGATTTATAAGCAGGGAGTGAAGGCTCTAATCAATCAGTTTTCTTTCTAGCTGGTAGAAGGGTTAGAGGTCACAACACTGGAAGCAGGGAGACTGGAGGGAGGACTGATGAGCTGGTCCAGCTGAGACTAGGGAAGGATCTCATGGAGATTAAGACAAGATCTAGTGAGTCTGGCATTGTTGTAGCAGAGGGAATGGCACATTTTACTTCTGATGCTGCTCAGCTTAGGGGCATGGGAGAGATTGTGGAGTAGGATCCATCCAGAACTATACTCTAACCCAAGGTTTACCAAATGTAGTAGATGCTGTTGATGCCTTGTCCAGATACCATTTGTCACGCTGGGGTGTGGACTGCTGGAAGCTCACAAATGTACCCTCTCTCTAGAGAATTGTCTTCATTTGATGGGTTTGCCTGGCTCTGGTAGTCACACGTGCCTCACCCAGGGGAAGCCCACAGCCATGATGGACTCATAGGAGACACAAAAGGTTGACTGTAAAGGTGGGGACAACCTTGCATTATAATTTGCCTCCAGAGCCCTCTGTGGTCAAGTCAAGGCTGGACTTCACCTGAGACCATATTCACTTTCCTCTGCCTTATTCTGCTTCCCTTCCTCTATTTCTCCTGAGAGTGCTTCCTAATACAGCATGGGCACCAGAATCCTTGTATCAGGCTCTGTGTTGAGGGAAACTAACCTGAAATACCAGGGAATGGTGGCAATGGAAGATGAAAGAGTGGGGGAAAAAACAGCCAAATGAACAGCCAACCCTCTGGGGAATGAGAATTAGAAAACATAGTCTGAGAGTATAATATTTGGAGACAAATGGTGCAAGGGAACAGAGGGAAAATACTCTCATGCTCTTGTCAGCCTCATGAATGAGAATCTGGATTCTTCAAACTGTGTTTGTGTACTCTGCCCTTAAGGATATGGGCCACACCTGCCCCCCTTGAGGCTCTTAAGTTCTGTTGGGCTGAGTTCCAAACACCTTTTGTTAAAAATTTCCAGGATCAGGGTGCTGGGTGGCTCAGTTGGTTAAGCATCTGGTTCTTGATTTTGGCTTGGGTTGTGATCTCAGGGTCATGAGGTTGAGCACCACACTGTGCTCTGTGCTCAGAGGGGAGTCTGCTTGAGGATTCTTTCTCTCCCACTCCCTCCCTTGCTTGTGTTCTGTCTCTCTAAAATTAAAAGAAAAAAAATTCCCCGGGTCAGGAGGCACTGCTCATCTGTTTACAAAGCAGATATGGAAGGAGGTGGAAAGCACCGTGAGGGTCTAAAGTGTGCTATTCTCGTCTCGTTTCAGTAGGGGCAACATGGCAATGAACCTGCAGTGGCTGAAACTTAGTCATCTCGTATGAAATGAGAAGGGTGGGACCAAATAATCTTAGCTTCTCCCTGACTTTGATTCCATTTTATCTTCTGAAATAGAATTGCAAATTCTAATAACATCAATCTCCCTTTGTTGCCTGGGTGGCTCCTGAGGCTGTGGGCTGCAGAAATAGATAAAATATGTCCCTGGTGCACTCTTCCCACTTTCTAAGCCACCTTTACAAAGTCTTTGGCTCCCTCCTGTCCCTTTTATGCTGAATAACACTATCCATGTGGGTAGAAGTCATTTTTAGCCTCTGCGTCCAGGCGAAGGCTCCAAGCCCAGTGCTCCCATTGTTTTGCTGTCTCCTGTTGAAAGCGGCCCTCACCATGCTGAGGACTATGCTGGCAGGGAGCAAGCCTGGGCCAGCACTAGTGGTGGCATTTGCCACTACTCTCTTGCCACACTGAAAACGCATCAAGTCGCTGGCATGCAGAACAATACTAAGAGGGGCTGGCTGGGATTTTTATTTTCGACTTCTCCTTCCAAAAAGCTTTGCTTCATTTTGGCATGGAGACAAAACGCAACTACCCCCTTTAGCAAACACTATAAAACCATCTCCAGACAAAACCTCCCTTGGTGCTTTAATCAGGCAGCTGTAAGGTAACAGGTCCAGGTCGACGCTGAGGGATTATGTGCAAGGATGAGGCAGTCCAGGTCACCTTAGACACTGTGGGTTGTCTCAACTTGTCATTTTAGCTTTTGGTCTTGTGGATGAACTGGCAGAGAGGGAGTAAGGGAGAGGAAGTGCGGGGGCAGGGGAAGGAGAGATGGAGGAGGGGTTGATGGAGATGGGAAAAGAAAAAATATCAAAGCCCTTGAGGGAGGGGAGGGGAGAGAGAGGAAGATTAAAAACAGAGAATTAGAGAAAGAGGCAGAGACACACAGAGCAGAAAAAGAGAGGGGAGAAGCAACGGAAGGAGGATAAGAAAGAAAGAAGGGAAAATTAGGCATGCGGACACATTCAGATATGGAGGGGAATCTTGCTCATTGCAAAGAATTTTGGAAGAGGAGGAGCCATGGGCTGCAGCACAGTTGTATTGAGGAAGGGTGGTTATGGGTGAGCAAACAGTTTTGTGAAAAACTGACATAAGGGCAGACCTAGGATTGGAAAAATGAGAGATGTAAGTCGCCTAGCTGGGTTTTGGCCCAGGGCACACTGGCTTCTTAGCCTCTGGTCTTCCCGATGCATCCTTACCTTCCCAGGGACTGTCTTGTATTCTTGGGGGTTGTCTTCCTTTCAAAGGAGTAGGGCTTAGGATCATGACTTTCATTCTGACTCTCTTGAGTGCAAGAAGAAAGGGGATGCTTTAGGGGCATCTTCAGAAACTTAGGGCACAAGGTTCTGTCTCTCCCTTGCCGGCTGTGGAGTGTGAGGCAATTGCCTGAACTTTGTGAGCATAAGTTCCCTTATGTTAAAAAGGAGATAATAGTAGTACAGATTGGGCAGTGTTATATATATATAGCAGGATGGAGTTCCTGGAGTGATTGCGGAATCTTCTGTTTCTTCTCTACACAGCCCGTTCCCCTGGGGTCCCAGGAATAAGGTCTGCCTCCAGCATGGGTTGTGGCCTCCATCCAGGCCCAGAGGCACCACCTCCTTGGAGGCTATGATGCCACAATAAATCTTGGATTGACCATTGTGAGGGTGCCAGGGCTTATGATGGGGTTTCATGCCCAGAAAATAATGTCACAGCTTCTCCAGTCCACATTTGGCTCCTGGAAGTCTTGTACACTTAGATTTTTGGGGCGCTAGGCATGCTAATGAGCCTTGGTGGTCAGAATGAAACTGGGTGGACACTTCTACCAGGCTCTGCAGCCTGTGCTCCTAACCACTGGCAGAGATGAAATGAAGGGAGCAAGTGCCTTCCCTGTGTTGCAATCAGAGCTGGTTTCTTCTTCAAATCTTCTCATTGCCTTTTCAGCATTTTGGCTTAACATTCCCCATTTCCATTCTTCTGCCATGACTTGGGGCTTCTCATGGTTCCATGGTAGCCTGCCCTTAGGTAAATATCAGGCAGAAACCAGAGACTTGGCTCTGCCAGACAGAGAGCCCAACACCATGATCCCATTTAATCTAAATTAGTCAATAAAGAGGCTCCAGACCAATATTATCATTGTCAATTGCTTTCCTAACACCATCACTTACCAATTCCCGTTAGGGGCCAGGCCTTATTCTATAGATGTCTCACGTATCTTCACCACATCCCTCTTGAGTTGGCAGGAACAGATTGCTCCAGTTTTCTATGCAAATGTGAGGAAGCTCAGAGAGGTGAAGGACCTTGCTCAAAACTGGTAGAACCGGGGTGGGACAGGATCCAGCCCTCCAGACTCACAGACCTAGAGCTCCCAGGAGGAGTCCCACAGAATGCTGGGTAGAGGACATTTGCAGGTGAGGGAAGGGAACCAGAGTCAAAGTGGATGGACAGAGAAAAAACTCCCCTTGCCTTTGACAGAGTGGTGGCAGATGGCATCCTCTGCTGCAGTTAGAAGAGGTAGAGACCCTGGCTTTGTCATTACTGCCATGGTAGTGTTTAATTGAATATTTAATTGAGAAATATGCTGAAAAATGGGGCAGGTGGCAAAATCTCATAGTGAGATGACTTTGGTCAAAGACTAAAAATTTAGTTTTAATTGTTGCATTTAAGTAATTAAGAGAATGAGAGGAAGAGAGAGGCTTTCCCTTCATTGAGAATGTCCCCACCATCTTTCTCTCTGTCTCTGACACACACTTGCGTGCTTGTGCCCCACCACCTGGAGCTTCCGAGACAGCCAGACTGCACTGATGGGACAGCTGGCGAGACCTCTTTGCCTCCTTCTCTCACTGCTTGCAGGGGTGCAGGTAGGCCGACTCCACCTGGGCATTATAGCTGTTGTCTTACCAGGAAGGAACAAAGAGTATCACGTAGGAGGATGTGTTATTTTCTGTGCCTCTTCCCTGCCTGGACTGCTGGGTCTCTGCCGGGCTCAAGACAGTGAGGGAAAATTGTGTCCTTGTGTTCCCTGGGGCTACATTACATGTAGTGCCCAGGCACTTGGCCCAGCCTCTGCAGCACTAATAAGTTTGTATTACAAAGGTCTGTTTCCAAGGCCCTCTTCACCATGTCCTGTCAATTCCCATCGAGCCAAGGGCCAAACTCAATTCACTGTTCTGAGCCTAGAAGTTGGTGGTGGATGCAGTGGAAAGAAGGGGTCGTGGACAGAGTCAGAAGCCGGCATGACCCTGGCACCCTCACCACAATTCCACATCTGTCCCTTCATCTGCAGATGCAGAAGTCCAGACCTACCCATGAACCCAAATTCCAGGGATTCCTAAGAGATCAGGGGACTGGGCTAGCAAGCCATGTTTTAGTTTCGTGATAGGAAACAGACTCTTCACAATCCAGAGTATGGGTATAGGTGAGGTGCTGGCATTATCTCCCTGAGAACAAAGCTGTATTGGATGTTCTAGGCATTGGTCCATAAACGAGTATCAGAATCACCTGGAAAGCTTGTTAAAACACAGATGGCTGGGCCCCACTCCCGAGTTCCTTCTGATTTGGTAGGACTAAAAGGTAGACCTGAGCATTTGCATTTCCAGTCTGTTCCCAGGTGATGCTGATGCTGTAGACCCAGGGAACTCCACTTTGAGAACCACTGATCTAGGTCAGTCTGAGGATTATACAGAAAGGGAGCATGGTTTCAGTGGTCCCCAAATGCTGGGATCTGTAGGGACATCTGAGCCATTGATCAGGGTCATTATTTACCACATGGCTTCTACTCTTCTCTTTCTTGTAAAAACAACCAAACCAAAAGATAAAAAAGTCCACAATGACAAAAATGCTCCTAAACAACGATAACCACCACCACAAAAATAAATAAGAAAAATATGTGTCGTGGGTGTCGTGAAATGGTTTTGCACAATGTCCTCAGTTGGAGGCTGCAAGGAGCCCTGGCATGGTCTAGGCGGGATAGAGTTTGCCAGCAAGATCCACGGCACTGCTTGAGGAAATTGTGCCAGAAAGCTGGTGTGAGGATGAACCGCAACCCCCACCTGTTGTCCCCTCAGCACAGCTGCCTCCTAAGGCACGGACGCCTCACCATCTGTGCCTTTAATGTGTGAAACACATTTTAAAATATACTATTTAATTAAAAATGGGATTTGTCAGCTCACGGCAGCACCGACCCCTTCTCACCGTTGTGTTGCTGCCGAAACTACAGTTCAATCAGGGACACGGGCCCAGGAATGGGTCAGCTTTCCAGGGAACAAAGGTTGGTGACAGTGTGAGAAGTTCAAGGAGAAGCTGCAAAGCTTTTTATAGCCGGTGGCCATACCTTCGTGTCGTCCTCAGAGACCTCAGACCCTCTAGAGGTCCATGGTTATAACAGTCTAAAGTATTGATTTTCCTGGAGGCGATGGGTGCCTCTTAAACCCTCTTAAATTGGTCCACCTTTTCTCCCACCTGCAGTACAGACCACGTGGGTGAATATTAATCAATCAATATGTGTACCTAAAAAAACCCTAATAATCCACCACAAGCTATGCATCTCTGCCTGGAAGCTGTCTGGGTTTCGGAGCTAGAATGTACCTTCTCCTTTCAAAGCCCAAATTATGTCTCTGTGCAGCCGGTTTGCTTCTCTCCATCATGGAAATTCAGAAGATTTTTCACAGCCTGGGTCTGACAGACTTGTTCTTGCTGTGCTATGAATTCATGCCTGCTCAGCCGGCACCACCTTCCCACGAGGAGGTGTCTAGGGGTGTCATCTGGGCTTTTAGCTCTCTTGTCAGCTTTGAAATAAATTGTACAAAAGGGAAGAGGTGCGGGAGGGAGGAATAGAGAGGGAAAGACAAGGAGAGACCCTAATTCTAGAGAGATATTTTCTGATGAGTCTGTAGAAAAATTTTCCCAGTTAATTGTATGCCCCAAACATAGATATGTAAATGGATCTGCCGATTTTTATAGGTTGTCTAACTTGTGGTTTGAAGGCAGAAGGCCCACCAGGTGGGGCTAAAGAGAGGCTTGTTTTGGATGAGGCCTTCGCGGAGTGGCTTACTTAGGAAAAAATTAGTCTGGGAAAACAGTTTATTTTTCATATCTTAAAATGAAAGTTAAGACCTAGAAAGTCTCTGAAGTTCATGTTTCTTTTGTAGAATGGTCTTTGTATTCAGCAGCACCTAGCGTCTTCCATTCAACCTCAAACCAATGCCATGAAGTGTGCTTCCTCCTTCCTTCCAGCCTCCACCTTCCAGGTTCTCCTTCCTTTTCCTCACTCCCTCTCTTCTTCCCACTCTCCCTCCCTCCCTCCTTCCTTCTACTTACCTCCCCATGCCCTGCCCCCCCCATTCTGATATAAGATACGTTTGCCTGTTGGGACAATCCAGTCTTTTCCCTGTAAAGCACTGTTTCAGGGAATAGCTATAAAAAGAAGCCCCTCAGACTCTGAAAGATAAGGCAGAGCTGCTCACTCCCTCAATGACAGAGCTCATTGCTCTAGAGTGATTAACATTACTGCTTTGGAGAACTCTTTCTTTCTTTCTTTCTTTCTTTCTTTTTTTTGAGAACCACAGTACCTGCTATCACAGAGCAAATATCACAATGACAAGTCATAATCCTTTTTTTTTTAAGATTTTATTTATTTATTTGACAGAGAGAGACATAGCCAGTAAGAGAGGGAACACAAGCAGGGGGACTGGGAGAGGAAGAAGCCGTCTCCCAGCGGAGCAGGGAGCCCGATGCAGGGCTCGATCCCAGGACCCTGGCTCGATCCCAGGACCCTGGGATCAGGCCCTGAGCTGAAGGCAGTTGCTTAATGACTGAGCCACCCAGGCGCCCTGCGTTGGAGAAATATCTTCTGCAAACTTCCAGCTGAATGTTTGTGTAGCATTTCCCATGGAGATGCTAACAGTTCTCAGAATACCCTGACAGAGTCTCATCTCACAGACATACTGGTGATCTGTCCTTCGTGGCAAATGATTTGAAAATCCCTTCCCTCTTGCCTTTAAAGTATAAGGGAATAGTAGCAGCCATACTTTTAGAAACAAACATTTTCAAGTTCAGAGTGCACAGATAATAAATAAATAATGCTCTAAGTTTTTGGATTAATTGGTAATTAAATTTTGCAAAGACCTCTGGAGATAGAAAGTGTCTCATGCTATTGTGTCAAATTAGCATTGATTACAGAGATTCTTAAGTTTAACACCGTGTGCATGTTGGCTTTTTCAGACTACTTCTATTGCGTTTCCAGAACAAAAGTGCACCTCTTTGGAATCGTACATCAATTGCCTGATAGATGAGAGAGAGAATCAGTGACCTTGATGAACATCACAATCAGTCTGATAGCAAACACACACACTCTCTCTCATGCATGCCTGATAAGAATTTGGACTGCATTGGGAAAGGCATTCTGCGTCATATTCTGGGCAGACTTGAATGGGGGAAAAAATGACGATGAAAACATGGCTCCTTGTGGCAGCCCACAAATATGCCTTTTCTCAATTTCCAGTTGAATGAGATAATGAAATTAATTGAGTGGATATGTCGATTCAGTCCTCAGAGGTCAAGAAAAAACAAGCAGGAGATATGAGAAGGCAGACAAGGGCTCAGGAAAGTACCCCACAAAGCAGTGGCATAGATGACAGCCCAGAATGCCTTAGGACAGTGTAGGCTCTGGAATCCCCTGAACATGGAAGTACTACTCATCTAGCTGCTCACTGGTTATACAACTTTGGGATAGTTACCTAGCCACCTCGAGGCTTCCTCTCTGAAAGGTGGGACAATAATGCCTACCTCGGAGGTTAAGTGCTAAATAAGGTCACTTAGCATACCACCTGGCAGGTGATGTTTTCCACAAGTGTTGTCCTATATGCTATGATGCTTAGTGACACCCACAGAGGTTTCCCTAAATTGTCACAGAAGAGGACCCTAGAGGGGAAGAGTATTTGAGACATGTCCAGTAATAGCAACACCTGACATTTGCATCCAGTTTTGGAGTTGACAATGCACCATTACAATTTGCTCTTTCATGGTATCTCTACAACCTCCTTATGAAAGGGTCAAGGCAAGTATTTTCCCAAACTCGAAAATGAGACAGTTAAATGATTTGTTTACCCAGATCTTTCGAGTTCAAGCCCAATGCTATTCTCCTGCATCCCTGAAGTTACCGTCAAGGACTATAGGGTGTAAAAAGAAGGAAACAGATGTAGGAGATCTTTGCTCTGGATCAGAGAAATCATTCCTCAGATAGAGATTGGGAGCCACCACCCCTCTCATCCCCAAGGGTCAAAGAGATCACACATGCATACACATGCTCACACACACATTCACACACACACCTTCTCATCTCTATGGGTCAAGCACACACACATGTGTACAATCACACACACACATTCACACACACACACCTCTCTCATCTCTATGAGTCAAGTGGGCATATGTGTGTACACACATACACACACCCCACACACTCACACACACATAACTGAGGGTGACCTAAGAGCTAGTTCAAGTCATTTGCTAAGTGCCCTCCCATATAATCCATTAAAAAAGGAAAACGCTATTTCTAAAGTTAATCTCTATTTGTGTGTGTGTGTGTGAAATAAAAAGGAAATTGTGATTTAGACACTGGTGGAATGAGGGAAAGATAGGTTAGTGCTAGAAGCGTGAAGGTGGCATGCTAGTCTGGGTAGTAGGGTACCGCAAATTTTAGTTTTTCCCCTGTGCTTCACAGTAATGTCTTTCTTCCACATGTCTTCCTTCTATTCTTATGAAATGATGCGGACAAATGTGGAGGAGAGGACTTTTATTTTGTTAAAAGAAGCTTGATTTGAGACAAGTTTCCATAACAACAGACTTTTTATATATAGCAACAACACTACCTGCTTTTTAAAAATTCTTCTGGAATCAAAGTCTGAGTCATTTTATTTCTGGTAAATTCCTAAGATACACTGGGGATAGGCAGAAGGGGTCTGCACACATCTTCAAATCAGTGGGCTCATGGGCAGTTGGGCTGCAGAGAGGTTTATCGTTCTCTGTGGCTTCCCTGCTGGAGGGAGGCTTGGCCAACACTCTGTGCCAAGAGGGCTGGAGGGAATGCTGGCAGTTCCCCCTGTCACGTAACACTTCCATCCCAGATCACTCCTTGATCTTTCCTCCTCTCTCTTTCTTTACTTTCTTTTTCTCCTTTCTGATTTAGCAGGTTAATAACATGCTGGGATCTTTGCCACACACAGATCTCAGACTGTGCTATGTGAACCCAGTCACTTGGGTGAGTTGATTAAAACTGCAGGTTCTGGGGGCCTCATCCCAGATATCCTGAATTAGGTCAGAGAATCTGCATTTCCAGGCTTTTCCCCAGGTGACAACAAGCCCACCAGCCTGGCTTGAGTCCTGCTGACATGCAAAGAACAATGTTAGCAAAACAAAAAGCATTGGTTGTATGAAAAAGCATTTGATACTTGCAATCACTGGGTAGGCAGATGTGGAAGCTGAGACTTGGGGTGTTTGTCAAAGTCAACTATTTATTCACTCATCCATTTATGGAATCATTGAGTGATTTCTACCTTCATCATTTTGGGGCAGGGGGGACCAGGCCCTGAGATATGACTGGAAACACACAGAAGAATAAAGCATGGTAGATCCCCTCAAAGTGGCTGTAAGAGCAGATGGCATAGCTCATTGCTGCTGTAACCACAACTCAAACCTCATATTCTGATTCCAGATCTTATGCTTTTGAAAAAATTTTATTTTGAAATAATGAGGGACTGACTCACAAGAAGTTCTAAAAATGGTATAGGAGTTCCTGTGTACCTCAGCTTCTCCCAAAGGTAACATCCTACAAAACTGAACAGCATTATCAAATCCAGGAAATTGACATTGGCACAATGTCACTAACATGACTACAAACCTTCCTCAGATTTCACCAGTTTCTGTCTTGGACTCTTTTTCCCATAGCACGAGGCTACCAGCAGACCTGTAGATCTCACTTAGCCTTGATATTTGTTCCCAACCAAAGTTGCTTCTGATCTCTGGGATAATAGCTGCTGATCAAAATATGATGACACAAACTTTACTCTGGGTTTGTTTTTCACAGAATGACAGCACACAATGGACACTCTTGGTGCTACAATCAGGTTCCCTTTACTGGGTCAGCACCTGTCCCCCAGCTGTTGTTAACGTTGGCTGCTACTGGCTTATATCTGCCTTCTCTGGAAAATCAACCCTCAGTTAAGCAAGAGCTATCTTGTCTGAGATATTATGTACCCCTTTCCACCTTCTGCAGCCTACCATCTGCAGCCAGTGAGGGACTGACAAGGGGGCAAAGAAAGCCAATCCTTGGACCTCACAGCAGGGCCAACTCTGTGACACAAGTCATGCTCCAGATATCCTAGGAGAATCAGGCTGAAGCCCATCTCCAGCTGACAGCATGTTCTGGCTTAGCTCTTTCCCCTGCCCCATTCTGATTTCCTCATTCTCTTCTCCATAAATCACATGCTTCTCAACCCCTGTATCAGACTCTGCTTGTAGGGAACTTGAGCAAAGCTACATGTTTATTTTTTCTTTTCTCCCTTTTTCATTTTAGAGAAGGGCAGTTGTGGACTTAAAATAGATTTCCTTGTAGCACATTTAAATACCCCTTACACCCTCAAGACATACACAGGCATCCAAACACACACATACTTACTTGTACACCCTCATCACCACTTACCTCTTTCGCACACAAAGATAAACCAGAACAGCATGGCAGATGGCAATGGGGCGGTCTTGAGTAACTGTTTTGGACCCTATACTGTGTGCATAAACAAACAGCAAATTGAAGCCTAGATCAATGGTTATGAATTTCATGTCAGATTTGGTCTCATTAGTTTGTGGACATTACTTGGAGATAATCAATACGGTGTGATTAGAATGCAATTTTAAATGTAGCATAACATCTTAGCTGGAAATCCAAATTACTGTCTTCCTGCCTCCCCATTTACACAAAGTCAACTTTAAATTACAGACATTGAACTGAACGGATCGTTTGTTTTTCCTTCAGCAGAGAATAACATCAATAAGGTTGCTTCCTATCTGCCGGAATGATCGTGGCTGGTACAAAATCATGAAGAAGGGCTGCAGTCTTTTGAGAGGAGACACTGAGCACAAAACTGGGACTTGGAAGTCTGGGGCTTTCCTGACCTGCTGGCTGTGAAACCCTGGGCATGCTCCTTTAAAATCTCTGGCTTCTTTTCCCATCAATGGAGCTAATATACCCTCCCCTGCCTGTCCCAGTAAACAAAAATAACCTTGATGAAGTGCAGGTGCATTATAAGTTCAGAAAGTGCTGAAGAAAGAGGCAGGCATCAGCTTCCAGGACCTCCACCCTGGATTTGAGCATCCAAGGGATTGAACAAGCCCTGGTAGTTTTCTACAAAATACCCCCAAAGTGCTTAGCCATTTCTCTTATGGGATGTTTGGAAGCGAGGAATTATTTTTCAGATCATCCTTTAATCTGCTGTGATTACTCATCAGCTAAGGGGTTGGTAGGCATTCACGGAAGGGTTGGGGAGCATGTGATGACAGGGCCTAGACTTCAGGTTTGGAGACTACCTTCTGTGAGTTCATTTTCCACTTTTTCTTGCTTCTGGAAATATACTCTTAATTCCTTCTTCCCACTTGAAATCAGATATTAGCATCCTCCCTGAAGACTGCCTCCATATGGGGTGCAAACAGCATCAAAATATAACAGTCCAGATTTTGTATGCTATAAAAATATAGCATTTATTGACATGAAGTTAATTATATTGGAGGGTACCAGAGGAAATAAAAAGATTAAACTTCTACACAAGATACTTCATTTCTCAAAATTCATGCAAGTTACCATAAAACTTGTTTTGGAGACAAAGTCCAGGCAGTTTACTAGCCCAAGAAACAGTTCAAGGTCTGAACCTTCTGGAAGTTATTGAAGTCTATTTCCTGGGCTTGCCTGGGGAAGTCCCCAGGGAGTCCTTCTGTCTCATCGGTAAGATTGACTCTGGAAATTCACAGACTGTTCTACTAGGTTCAACCTGGTCATTTTGAGCTTTTTGGTTTGTGGCATGTTTAGGCTACAACCAGCAGTGTTTGGAAGCATTAAATGTCATCTTTTCATAATACCAAAACAACATCAGCAACAACAACTACGACACTCCCTGTTAAGTGCCAACTCAGTCAATGGCACTGTTGTCTACTGGTTATAACAGCCTTCACAGGTCATCTTGAAGCTTTACTCTCAATTCCCATGTTTAATCCCTCACCAATTCCTGTTGATCTCGCTTCCATAATTCTTGATAAATCTCTCCACACCTCTACATTGCCACTGCCCCCATTTGAACTTAAGGGCCTCTTGTATCATGCCTGGATTATTACAACCATGTATTCTTGAAGCTATATTTCCCTCTCCCATCCATCCTCTTCACATCTACTGGGGTGACCTACAAAAATGCACATCTGGTTTCTGATTTAAGATGATGGACTGATATGTCTAGTCTTCCTTTTCCCCAAAAGTCCCCCAAAAAGGACAAAGGTAAAATTTTAGGAACAATAATTTATGGACACATAGATGAAAGGAATAGAATAGAAAGCCCAGAAATAAACCCACAATGTTATGGTCAATTAATCTTTGACAAAGGAGGCAAGAATATGCAAGGAAAAAAAGAGTCTTTTCAACAAATGGTGTTGGAAAAACTGGACAGCTACATGTAAAAGAATGAAACTGGACCACTTTCTTACACCATACACAAAAATAAACTCAAAATGGATTAAGCACCTAAATGTGAGACCTGAAACCATAAAAATCTTAGAAGAGAGCACAAGCAGTAATTTATCTGACATTGGCTGTTACAACATCTTTCTAGATATGTCTCCTGAGGCAAGGGAAACAAAAGCAAAAATAAACTATTGGGACTACATCAAAATAAAAAGCTTCTGTACAGCAAAGGAAGCAGCCAATAAAACTAAAAGACAACCTACTGAGTGGGAGAAGATATTTGCAAATGACCTCTCTGGTAAAGACTTAGTATCCAAAATATATAAAGAACTTATACAACTCAACACCAAAAAAAACCCCCACAAATAATCCAATTAAAAAATGGGCAGAAGACATGAACAGATGTTTCTCCAAAGAAGACATCCAGATGGCCAAAAGACACATGAAAAGATGCTCAACATCACTTATCATTAGGGAAATGCAAATCAAAATGACAATGATATATCACCTCACACCTGTCAGAATGGATAAAATAAAAAACAGAGGAAACAAGTGTTGGCAAGGATGTGGAGAAAAAGGAACCCTCTTGTTGGCATCCCACTATTGGTGGGAATGTAAAGTAGTGCAACCGCTGTGGAAGACAGTATGGAAGTTCCTCAAAAAATTAAAAATAGAACTACCCTATGATCCAATAATTGCACTATTGGGTGTTTACTATAAGAATGTGAAAACACTAATTCGAAGGGATATATGCACCCTTATGTTTATTGCAACATTATTTATAGTAGCCAAATTATGGAGGCAATCCAAGTATCCCCTGATAGATGAACGGATAAAGAAGATGTGGTATATACATATACAATGGAATATTGCTCAGCTATAAAAAAGAATTAAATCTCACCATTTGCAATGACATGGGTGGACTAAAGAGTATAATGCTAAATGAAATAAGTCAGTCAGAGAAAGACATATACCATATGATTTCACCCATATGTGGAATTTAAGAAACAAAACAAATGAATAAAGGGAAAAAAAGAAAAAAACCAAGAATCAGACTCTTAACTATGGGGAACAAACTGGTGGTTACCAGAGGGCAGGAGATTTGGGGCTTAGGTGAAATACATGAAGGGTATTAAAGGTATTTATCTTGATGAGCACTGAGTAACAGATAGAATTGTTGAATCACTATGTTGTACACGTAAAACTAATGTAACACTGTATGTTAACTACACTGGAATTAAAAATAAACATAGTGTATTGCAAAGAAAAAAAAGAACATTCATTTAAACGCAATAGTGCTGGAAGACAAAGACAGAAGTCATCAGCAAAAGAGAAAGTTTAAGGAAATCCTGGATGATAAAAGACAGATGTGACCAGTTTGATGGAGGTAATAGAACTGAAGAAATGTCAGTCTGAAACACCTGAGATGAGAGCAGTCTTCTCAAGGGAGAACAGAAAAAGTTTTGAGGTTGAAGTCAACACATACAAAATACTGGCCACAGGGTGACCCCCAGAGTTAGTAATTAAAAAAATGAAATTACAACAACTGAGTCTCTTGGGGGTATCCCTTTTTCTTCCACTCCCTCTTATACATAAGGCATATGACAATGGCATGAAATCCAAGAACCAGTCTCTAAAGAAAATGTGTGCTCTTTCTAGGAAGGTATCCTTCTATGGTTTGGGGGATCTGGAGAAAAGCTGAGCAGATCAGAAATGAACTTGACAGAAATTAACATTAGAAAGAGAGAAATAAGGACATTAAGAACAAAGCAGCTCCACCCAAGAAGTCATTCCAACATGATGTCCACGCGCTCTTAACATGGCAGTTGTAGGGGACTGTGCCTACAGAACACTTTCCAGCCCTGCACTGCACAACAAAGTCTGCAGTCACCAGCCTCTGCCTCCTGCTCAGAATCTGCCTTCAGCTGCCCCACTTGTGGAGGGAGACAGACTGACCCAACTGTAGAGGAGATTTTGCTCTTTGCTCATGAGTATTAATTCTCAAGCAAGAATTACCAAACATTTAAGGAAAACCAGTAGTGCAAAAGGGAAGGATCAAGCTGAAAAAACAAAACAATACAAAAAACCAGAGCAACTTTCTGTGGAAGAGGCAGAAATAGTTGGAAAATAAAAAAGAACTGGAAAGTTCTATTAATATCCTTAAGCAGAGAGATGGATGGATATTGTCTATTTTTTTCTATTTAAAAAACAAAGAATAAGATGTTATTAACAAAAAACAACAATAAGCAGTTAACAAAAAAGGAATCCCTGGAAACTCAAAATGTGTTCAATGAAAGTGATAAAGAAATCAAAGACTGACTGCATAAGAACTAGAAAAGCCAGGGTTAAAGACCCAAGCTGGAAGTAAGTCAAGGAACTCTCCCACAATGGAAAACAAAAGTCTAAGAGGTCATCCTTTCAACAGGGGAATGGACATATGTCAAAGGAGAGTCATATGTGGGTAAGTATGCAGTAAAGGGAGCAAGACCACCTCAATTGCACACACAGCGTGGCTGAATCTCATGAACATAAGGTTGTGCAAAAGCAGCCAGCCACGAAGAACACATTACAATTACATTGTATTATATTATATTATGTTATAGTTATCATGTATACATTATCATGCATAACTGAATTATGTGTATTACAATTATTATATTGTATATATTAATTTTTATATATTGATTTTATATATAACATATATACAAAGTTCAAAACAGGCAACACCATCCACCCTATGGCATTATAAGTTAGGAGAGTGTCTGCCTTCAGGGAGGTGGTGACAAGAGGTAGCATGGGGGCCACTGGGGAATTTGTAATGTCCTCTTTCTTGATCTGGGTGCTGGTTACACAGGTTGTTCAGTTTGTGAAAGTTCATCAATTCTTGCACCTGTGTGCACTCTTCTCTATGTGTATTATGCTTTGATAAATTTTATCCAAAAGAGCAAATAAAACCTCATGCCTTCAGATTTATCAATTCATCTTTAATGGTTCTGAGTTTTGTATTATATTCAGAAAACTCTTCCCTCATCTGAGATTACAACTTCCTTTTTCCTGATGCTTTCTTCAAGTACATTTAATTTCGTTGTTGTTGTTGCTTAAATGGCATGCCCATCTAGATTTCATTTTAAAACATCATTTTAAAACCTGCTTCATAAGTCACCACCAAATGGTTGATGGTATATTTAATCAATGCCCTATCACTAGAAATGTAGATTGTATCCAGTTTTTGCTATGCAAAAAATAATAATATACAGACAATTGAGCAATAAGGAGTTAAACATTTATCCATTAGGAGTTCCAGAAAGAGGACAGAGATAATGAAGTCGAAGAAACCAATGGACAGTAGAGTAAGTTTCTCAGGAGTGAAGAAAGAAAAGAGTCTTCAAAGTGTAATGGCCTCACCACACTGAGCAGGATACTGAGAGAAAAGATCCACACTTAGAAGCAAATGAGTTAAAGTAGAAAACTCAAAGGATACCAAGAAAGTCATAAACATTTCTGTAAATTAGACGCAGGTTACCTGAGATGCAGTGAGAGTTGGCTTGACATTAGACTTCCCACCATTAAGAGTGAACAAATCCTGTTCCTTTTTTAAAGAAAATGATAAACCTCAAATTCTGAATAGGCCCCCAGTGAAACTTTCAATTAAAGATATTTTTGATAAATCAAGTACTCAAAATATTTACCACTCATGTAAGCTGATCTAAACATAACTACTTGAAAAGCTCTCCGTAAATGTAAGAGGGAATATAAGAAAATGATTTGAGGTAAGCAAAACAGTAACAAGTGAGCATGGTAGAGCGAATGAAGAAGTTAGAACATGATGAGAAACACTTGGAACTATGTGACGCTGGAAGCCTTCTCTAAGCAGCAGGAGTTTGCTGGCATCTGCAGTAGGTTTGCACTTGCACATGGTTCTATTCATGTATGTGAAGACAGTGTTGCTTTATTTCTCTGTGACTGATCTAATATTAATAAAAAACATCCTGTCCTCCCTTCCTATCCATCACTAGAGCTGCAAAATACATTTGTCAGATATCCCTCCCTGTTTCTTTTTTAGATTGAATTTTTGAGGTAACTCAGTATTTTTCTGGAAAAAGTCCCAGCTCTCATTATTCTCTTCTGTTTTTCCCAAGATGGTAGTGATTACTTTTTTTGGTAGTGGGGAGGTTTATGTGTCTTTGTGATGTGGGAGAGAGATCCTTAGATGCATTTAATGAGATCTTTGTGCTTTCTTTAGGTTCTTGCTGGCCTCTATCATGGACTGTAGGATTTGGGCTGGTTCTTGAGCCACTAGGAGGTGTGTGCTGGGTTGTGGCTGACCTTGTCTGGCCTTCCAAGAAGAATGCTGTCACCTAAAGCTGAAATCTTATTGTAAAGTCCCAGTTCTTCATAATCTCTTTGTTTGTGGACCCCAGACCCAGTTGATTCACAGTGTTCTTGGTACCTCCATTTCCCCTCATCAGGACACATGAAATCTTCTGGGTCTCCTCTTTACCTCACACCAACCATAATGGATCAAACATGCAATCTCAGGTCCTATATTTAGATAATTCCCTCCACCCATGCTGTACCATTAATCCCTACTCATTTGAGACTTTGTGATAACTGAATGGAGGGCTTCTCATAGAACATTGCAGTGTCCCTCAAGCTATGATCTAGGAAGTACTTTGCTAGCCCCCAGTGGTCTCATAAATCCTTATGCTGACTGAAAGGTTATTACCATCATGCATAAACCCTGTGGGATTTCAGCCTGGAGCATGCCGATGCATATGTTTCTGACTGCTTCTCCATCTCTTTCTCTTCTTCATACTCAGCATAAAACCAGAAGGGTTAGACTTTTACGTATGGTTGGGATTTATTATATCCTGAATTCTCTCTTTTCCTTTGGTCTTTGGCTCATTTCCCAGCCTTTGAGAACCCAAGAAATATAGAAAATTCTTCTCTTCTCATATGACCATTTCCTTGATAGGAACTTGAAAATCCTTTATTGATTAGTTGGAAACTATTGACTAAAGTATTCTTTCTGGTATCCACTGTCTTCTTCTTTAATATGGTCAGTCTTTTTTTTTTTTTTGAAGATTTTATTTATTTATTTGACAGAGAGAAAGATAGCCAGCGAGAGAGGGAACACAGCAGGGGGAGTGGGAGAGGAAGCAGGCTTCCCAGTGGAGAAGCCTGATGTGGGGCTCGATCCCAGGACTCCAGGATCACGCCCTGAGCCAAAGGCAGATGCTTAATGACTGAGCCACCCAGGTGCTCCCTTAATATGGTAAGTCTTAAGCTTCATTTAATCTAAGGGCAGCTAATGCTTCTTTGATTCCTCCCAATCTAAACCAGGTCTGTGAAGTTTATACCCATCTAGGCATAGTAATTATCATAGTTTCTTTGTGTGACTATCATCTGCTACAACATCTGGATCCCCCTACATCATGCATGTCATGAGACAAAGGCTTCTAGACGAATCTATGAATTACCCTGGGAATAAGATATCTTAAACCCCTGGAGGATTACCTCATTGTTGTTTCTCTGTGTAAAATGACAGTAAATCTGAGAGGTGGGAAACTACGTGTGCCTCAAGATGAGGCATGGGCCGAGGAAGGACATAGATCCATTTTGTCCTCCTTTGTAGATATTTGCACAGTTTCTCAGCAATGGGGTCTTGCTGGACACTGATGTGAAGGAGCCAGCACCTTGGTTCTGCCATATTGTTGCCATGAGAAAAAAATCATTATGTATCCTTGGGTCTCTTTTTTCTTATCGTGTCACCGTATATTTCTTTTACATTGTTCTTTTAAATTTCCAGAGAATCATGTGAGGTAGCAGATCATTGTTCCTGTGACCACTTTGTTGTAGAAGCAACAAAAGATAGCAGAGCTGAGGCTAAAATTGTGTTCTGGTGATTCCTATTCAGATTTCCTTCCACCAGTGAGTGCCACATCTCTGGCAATATTTCATTCGAAAAATGTCTACTTTAGCTGGATGATTTGTCATTCACTCAGTTTGCTCATCTGTGTAATAGGGAGAGTGACAATTACCCAACTAGATCTGTTGTGAGGATTAACATTAGTGAAGTGCTCAACACAGGACAGAGAGTAGATCCATGATATTTGACAACTTTTACTCTGAAAATCACTCCTTGACAATTACAGTTAGAGGGAATTGGCTTCTTTAGCCTAATATTGCGACAGTTTTGCAATAATAGCAAATGCAGATTTTAGGTGTCAATTTTAAGCAACTGTTCGGCCATTCAGAATAAGAGACATTGAGTATTTTTCCTACTTGCCTTGTGGAAGTTGGTGTCTGATCAAGAGAGATTTAGAGTTATTCCATTGAAGTGTCGCAGGTGGCAGAAACCTTAACTCCAAATTGTGATTGATTGCTTAGCAGTGGCTACTTACAGTACTGCTTTGGGAAGGATTCTCAGGCTTTATCCAGACTCAGTATGAGAGGGAACTGTAAATGATTACTGATGTCTGTAATGAGAATTGTTGGTTGAAGCACTAATAGTAAGGCACCATATTTCCCATTCATAATGTCTGAAAATAATGTAAACCTTGTATGGAGCCACAAAAGCCCCTGAATAGCCAAAGCAATTTTGAGAAAGAACAAAGCTGGATCCATTACACTTCCTGATTTCAAACTATATTATAATGCTATAGTAATTAAAACAGTGTGGTACTGGCATAAAAATAAGCACATAGCAAATGGAACACAATAGAAAGCCCAGAAATAAACCTATGCATGTACAATCAATTAACATTTGACAAGGGCTAAAACAGCACACAACAGGGATAGGAAAGTCTTTTCAATAAATCAACAAAGAATGAAACTGGATCTGATCTTATACCACTCACAAGAATTAACTCCAAATGGATTAAAGACCTGACACCATAAAATTCCTGGAAGAAACCATAAAGAAAAAACTCCATGACATTAGTCTCGACAGTGATTTTTTGGATATAGTGCCAAAAGCACAGGCAAAAACAGCTAAAATAAATAAGTGGGACTATATCAAATTAGGAAAGCTTTTTCATAGCAAAGGAAATAATCAATAAAATGAAAAGGCAACCTATGGAATGGAGAAAAAATATTTTCAAGTCACTTATTTGATAAGAAGTCAATTTCCAAACTATATAAAAAGAGCTCATACAACTCAATAGCAAATTAATTAATTAATTAATTAATTAATGGGCAAAGGACCTGAACAGACACCTTTTCCAAAGGCATACAAATGGCCAATACCATGAAAAGGTGCTTAACATCATAATAATCAGGGAAATGCAAATTAAAACCATAATGAGATATCAATTCACACCTGTCAGAATGGCTATTATCAAAAAGACAAGAAAGAGCAAGTATTGATTAGGATATGGAGAAAATAAAAGCCTTGTGCACAGTTGGTGAGACACAAATTGGTTTAGCCAGTGTGAAGAACTCTATGGTGTTTCCTCAAAAAATTAAAACTGGAGTTAGCAATCCCACTTCTGGGCATATATCTGAAGGAAACAAAGTCTGCAATGAAGAGATATATGGAAAGGACTTAAGTGCTCATCAACAGATGAATGAATAAAGAAAACATGATATATATCTACAATGGACTATTATTTGGTCTTAAAAAAGAAGGAAACCCTGTCACTTGCTACAATGTGGATGAATCTGGGGGGTGGGGCATTGTGCTTAGTTAAGTAAGCCCAACAGAGAAAGTAAAAAACTGTATGGTATCACTTATATGTGGAATAATAATAATAATAATAATAATAATAAATAGCAAAAAGCTGATCTCATAGAATCATAGAGTAGAATGGTGGTTGCCAGAGGCTGGAGGATGCCAGGAAGTGGAAAGACATAGGTGAAAGAGTACAAACTTTTAGTTATAAGGTAAACAAGTTCTGAGAATCTACTGTACAAAATGGTGACTATGGTTAATAATGCAGTATTAAATACCTGAAATTTGCTAAGAGTAAATCTTCAGCCTTCTCACTAGAAAAAAAGAAAAAATAAGAGTTAACTATATGAAAAGAAGGATGTGTTAATTAACTTGTGTTTCACAATGTGTGTGTATAAAATAATCATATTGTATACTTTAAACATATACATTTTCATTTGTTAATTATTGCTCAATAAAGCTAGAAAAATATGTATGCTATAAGATTTTTGAAAAAGGTAAACTAAATATTATTTGAAATATGTGCTAAAATGTACTCCTTACTTAATTTGAATCACTTTACCTAGTTACTTTCTTCTTTAAAATATTCGGGGTCCTCCACCTTAACTGAAAATTAAGTTTTAATTTGGAGAAAGTAGGGAGAGGGCATTTTGGATTCTGAAGAATTTGGAAGAAGAAGGAAAGATAAGCCTGGGGCAATGAAGCCGGGATCTGGATTGATTGTTCTTTCTTTGCCCTCCACATTCTCTGTCCCACTCTGTTGTCTGTGGTCTGGAAGGATAACCCACATAGACTGTCTCAATGGGCTCCCTTGCCCTTCAGCTTCCAGGTGGATTTGGACAATGGTAAACCCTGTCCTGGAGAACAAGAGGATGGAGAGGCCAGAGTATTTGTCTGCCTCCCTCTGTGCCCCTGTTGTCATGCCTCTGTCTGGAGCTGTGCCCTCCATGACTATATGGTCCACTGTGTGGCCTTCTGCCGTCCACCCTCATGGAGCCTCAGGAGTGCTATTTCCTTGACTTGCCCCATCAGACATGGGGGTTAGAAAAGGGGTTATGCTTTCCTCTTCTCTGACTGCTGCAACATTCCTTGTTGATTTCCTTAACCTTTTCCACACCTCTCTAAGTCCTCCTTCAAAGAGTCTCTTCATCTGAACCATCTATCTGAAATGAATTCTGAAACTTGGTGGGACATTGGCTGATTCAGGTCTTATCTGATCCAGATGGAGAATGAGAATATTGGAAAGTGAGGGAGAGACTCGCACTTGGAGCAAAACTGCCTAGAAGGAGCACAGACAAATATGCAGGCAGGAGTGACCTTCCACACTGTGCTGCCTAGTAACAGAGCCAGTTGTTGATTAATGAAGAGAAGAGAGTATAGAAAACTGAAATCTACAGATGATTTTCAAACCTCATCTTCAGCAATAATTTTAACCTCCTCTCTGATTCCCTTGAACTTTAATTTTTTTCTTTCTCTTAAGACAAGAACTGCTAACAAGGAAAAAAATGGCCTCATTTAAATTTCATCTTCTTTAATTTTCTCAGTGCAAGCTGAGGTAGAGGTGCTAATGAGCAGTGGAAAGACAACAAGGGCTCATTGGAGGGGGAGAAGGAAGGCCGGAGAGGCCAAAGCCCCTGCCTAAGTGGTACAATTACAGAGAGGGATGGTCTGCATTGGGATGCGCTAGGTGCTGTAACACATAACCCCAAATCTCCTTGGCTTAACACAGTATAGGTTTACCCTCATTCACCACAGAGCCCAATGCAGTAGAGGGAAGTGGTGCTATGCTCCATGTAGTCTTTCAGAAAACCAGTACTGTCCCATCCCTTGGGGCAACAGAGACCTCCACTCCATCTTCTGTGTCTAGCTTGGAGACAAGGAAAGAGAGAGAATGTGAGGACTGAGAGAGAAGTCTTATGTTCCAGGCCTGAAGGTAACATACAAGTTCTGCCTATGTAGAACTCAGTTGCATGGCCCCATCTCACTATAGGGGAAGCTGAGAAATGCAATCTAACCACATTCCCATGAAGAAAAGAAATAGGATGAGTGAACACATAGGAACACCACCAGATCCTTTGTCTATGTTGGTTGGGAGCTCAGGGCTCTGGATTGGGGGAAGAACTTTCCTCAACAGTGTCTGTGCTAATTTATAGTCTTACTTGTGGCTCTGATTCATCCCTTCCTTGTCAGACTTCAGTTAATCCCCAGCACCCAGAGCATAGCTTTTTCGGACAAGGAAACTCTTCCTGATGGTGACTGACTCTTTCTGCAGGAGGAAAAAGGAGAAAAAGAAATACTATTTCCTTATAGTCTAGTGCTGAGGAACTGAGCTTCAAACTCTTCAGATCTGATCTTGAATCTTTTTTGTGTCATTCACCTTTCTGGCCCTGAACTTTTCCAACTCTGAAACAAGTTAAAAACCTTGTCTCATAATCTATTGTGATATTGAGGGTAGTGGTTGTCATAGTATACAGCTCTAATATCATATTAGTCTAAACTCTTGGTGAACTCAGTAGTGGAAGGGAACTTTCAGATTTTGCTTCCAATCCCTGTAACTCTTGGGAGTTGTTAACTTAAAGAGGAATCAAGCTTCCTGGTGCTGTCTCTTTCCTGCAAATTGACCACTGAATTCAGTTATGACCTCTGTACCCAAGAGTACACAGGAGTAATGGCAAAGAATATCCATTTCTCCCTTTCTGGAATAAAAATGAGGTTTGGAAGGGCATGCCCAACTTTCTGATTCTGCCAGTCTTAGAACTTCAAAGGACCAAGTGGACAGCTATTGGAACTGTGTTGGGAAAAAGAATTGATAGGAGCAATTAAGGTTGATTTTGAAATTTTAGAGCTTAGATAACCTTCTGGAAATCTTTTCCTCTGTTTCCCATGGAAATACATTAAATAAAGATAATCCTTAATTCTCTCGGCCCAAAATCTGTTTTAGTTTATGCTACTCTAGGACTGCAGGGGCCATGATTGTAGTCTTGATTATTGGAGTAGTAATGGTCCTGACCGAATGGTATGAAACAAATACCCCTACTTAGTAGTTACTATATGCAGGTACTTTCAAACTTGTTTATTATTTTTGTCTTGTCAGACCTAGAATGAATCCAGCACCAGCTGGCTACAGAATGAAGCCTTTTCCATAATATGATGCTGACTCTTTGGGTTATGTAGCAGTTAGGGTTATAAGTTCATCAAGTTCATGTGATGATCACGTGCTGATGTGTCTTTGTTACACTGCATGGAAATTGCATAGCCCTTGTTACATTACTTGATAATTGGGCAATGGTTGGGGGTGACTGTCTCCAACAGTTTTCATTAGGAATGTCCAGTATTTCGCCTTCAGTTGTTTAGGTGAAGTAGGTTTCTGTGGGTCCTTTCCAAACAGGGCCAGAGTCCCCAGTTTCATGATGCAGAGTGGATCTGGATGTCCAAAGTTGTGTGTCAAGATTCCCAAGGGAATTCAAGAGGAATATTAATGTTCTAGCAAAGATCTGTATCAGGGTGGGGAGAACAAGCCTGGAGAGCAAAGGAACATAATGGGGTCTGAGCTTGTCAAGTGGGTCCTAGAGTCTTCTTAAGAGTTATTTGATATCCAGGACATAGAAAGATCGCAGAAAAACACTGAGTTCACTACCCAGATGGGAAGACCTCCACTCTTTTGTATGTTCTGGGCAGGAGTAACCTTGGTGGACAAGGTATGTCCATTCAAGGTCTTAGTGTCATTGGCAGCGGTGGGTTCTAAGGTAGAGATGGGCTGAAGCTGGAACAGACCTACCCCTACCCCTGTCCACAGGAGTGAGGACAGGTGAGCAAGGACAGATTTTTTTCTTACAGATTTCCAGGAAGTGGAGGAAGGACAAAGGTTAACTCTTGTTTGACATTTCTGCTGGTTTCCCTCTTTCTTACACTCTACTCAGGAATTCAGAAGTATAGGGGATTACTTTGTTAACCAAATGGGCAATTTAATGAATCCTTGAAATCAAAAGAAAGACCTGCAATATCTTTATCTGTGTAATTAATTAGCCTATGTCTGTGAAGTGTTCTGAGCCTGTGAAGTGCCACAGAAATCTTGTGTTATTAATTATTATTATGCATGAGAAACACAACTGGATTTCTTGACCTCTGTGCACTTAATGGTTCCTGTTTAATGGTGCATTAATTGTAGCTTTACTTTTTGATCAGCTTCAATTCTTTTTAGGTGGTGATATATTGAAACACTTTTTCATGCCTTTCAAGACTGCTTTAGAAAATCAAGTTTTGAAAATGTGTGTGCAAGGGTGAGTAGCAGTGAGGAAAAACTGAAGGTGTCTGAGGGGGAAAGGGTGTATGCCTGCATGGGAAGCAGATTTTTAGAAGATTCACCTGCTAGCATCTGATTAAATTAAAAAGGGGAAGAAGAGATCCATTTAGGCATGAAGTAATGAAAATCTGAACGAGGGTAGTGACTGGGAATTGGGGATTGTATGGTAGAGAGAGAAATTTGTTATTTTAGGAAATGTTGAAGGTAATGTCCTAATAGGCTCTTTGATATTCTAGCAAAAACTGTAGGTAGCTTAATTCCCTTTGTTAAAAATGAAAAGGAATTTGGGGAGCTGGAAGTAGCTTTGTAAATTGATAGATGCAAAATGAATTTGGAAGGAGAGCACCACTGGCTTGAGGAAGACTCCAGTGGGCTTGAGGAAGAAATCCACTGTGGCAAGTGCATGAGTCTGGGGCATACGGCTGGTTTTGCTCGGGTCCAGTTTAAGCACAGAATGGTCTAGCAATCAAGTTTGTCTTCTAGTCTGTACTTTGCTACAATGCAATACTCCCCTGCTATTACTATAAATAGTAAAAATATGCAACACCAGTGTTGTAGGGGGATGGTGCTTTGGAGAAGTCAAGATTTTCCATCCCTGGGTCAGCCACAGGTAGAAAGAAGTGAAGTTGAAAGATCAATGTGAGTTGAGTGCAGTGTCAGCCAATCACATGGATTCATGTGATTATGGGAACAAAAAGCCAATAGGAATTCAGTAAAGTCTTGAGCAGGGGATGGATTTCCCACAGTTTGTGAGATGGGATCAAGCCAATTTTATTTGATGTTCAAAACCAAAGTGACCTCAACGAATATCTAGGTATCAAAAGGAAAGACAAATTACGGAGTTGGAGATACTTTCCAAATTGAGGGTTATATGCAGAACCTTATGCAAGACAGAAGCCCACTGCCTCCCTCCAGTTTTGCCCCACATATATCCATTCACTATCTATCTATCTCTATCTATCTACATATATCTATATCTATCTGTATATCTTTCTTTTCAAGAATAGACAGTCATATCTCAATGGTACAAACATTCTTTTCAGAGCTTTTTGAAAATCCATCCTCTCTCCCCCAGAGCGATTTTTTTTTCTGGATTACTCTGGACTTTTAATGGGATAAAGTCTAGGTAACTACTTCAGATAGTTCTGGATTTTAATGAGATGAGAGCCAGAGATACCTGTCCCAGACCACTTTTGGCTACCAACGTGAGGCTAACAGAGAATGGACTAAGTTCATTTTTTTCTCAAGCTCCCCAGAGTCCAAATATAGCTCTGCCATCCCAGGAAATCTATACGGACAAGAAATGCAAACATACGGATCAAGTCTTACAAATTGCTACCTTCTTTCCCTAATGTCTCTTCACTTGTATTCTTCGTGTTGTTTCTTTTTTTAGTGTGTGTGTTGGTAGACAGTATCAGTGCAGAGGTAGAGGTCCAAAGTTGGGTGGGTATCTCTTTATGACTTCTAGACATGGACAACTTTTGTCACTATAATAGTTATGTGACCCTTGGCAAATCACCCAGCTTTTCCTCCTCTGCCTAGCTCTGACATTCTACCTATCCACTGTTTGGATTTTTATTAGATTGTCTTGTTTAGCTGCCTCTATTGACAAAACACTCAGAGTAACTGGTCATTTTATCTGCCAGAACCAACCAACCAACCAATCAACCAGCCAACCAACCAACCAACCAACCAACCAACCAACCAACCAACCAAAAAAACTAACAAATGTTGTCTTCCACAATAACACTGAGGTAAAATACTACATTATTGTTCACTTTATTTATTATTTTTAAGAAAGATTTTATTTATTTATTCAACAGAGAGAGAGCACAAGCAGGGGGAGTGGCAGAGGGAGAAGCAGGCTCCCTGCTGAGCAGGGAGCCCGATGTGGGACTTGATCCTAGGACTTTGGTATCATGACCTGAGCTGAAGGCAGATGCTTAACCGACTGAGCCACCCAGGCACCCCTATTGCTCACTTTAATAACTTGAGGTGGGGTGGCCTTCCCAGCCTGGCCTCTGGTACTCACCTGTGAAATAGCTTGAGGGTTGGAGTCACTGCCTTGTGGGAGAGAAATTTTTCTGCCCATGGAAGTTACCATGTCCACCTAGGCATGCAAGTCATGTCAAGGATTCTAGGCAAATATTCCAATATGTCTCTAAGATATATTTCATTCTCTATGTTTCTTTCTCTTGCCTTCCTAGGATGCAAACAGGTTGAAGACAGGAGCTGTCTTTAATGGAATCTGAACAGTGCCTAACCCCTGTGGATATCCATTGACTGTTAAATAACAACAGTGATCATGTAATAATGATGCCCAGCTCACTTGGGAGAGAATACCAAATAGGTTGGAATTTTCCCGTTACTGACAGCACAGCCCAGGAGCATCCTGAGGTGAATTTAAAGACCTCAGCAATTCGAATCACATTTCCCATAAGAAATACATCTTCTAGCTTGGAGTAATTGTTTGGTTTATTGCTGGTTTACTGTGTGATTTGTTAGTCTTTGTTTGAATCTTCCAGGTCTGGAAGAAAGATATTGTACTTTAATGATAAATAATCTCAAAAAAGGGGGGGGGGAAATCCTACCAGCTTCCCTGGCCAGTATCTTTCTCCTCTTTTTCTTCATCTAGTATTTTCTTCCAAATGCTTCAGTTGTTCTAAAGTAAATTATTACCATATGAGCTCAATTTAAAGAGCTGCTATAGAAAACAAGCTGCCACAAGCTATTAAGAAAATAACCCTATTTCAGTTTTGAGTGAAAAGGAAAAAGAAATAGCTCCACTCAAGATACATATTTTTTTTTCATTGAATCAGAGTCTTTCTCTGTAGTGTCAATGAAAAGGAATTGTGACCTTCTTATCCTCCCAGCTTTTCTCAATTTAGCCCCCAGTCTTATTCCATAGCATCCTGGAGGAAGCTGTCAGAAGTCTTGGTTAAAAACTTTCTGATGGGGCCATTAATGATTGGTTTGGAAAAAGCCAGGGTTTGTGGGTGTGAACACAGCTTCCCTCTCAAGATCTGCTGTGCTGTGTAGAGCACAAACATCTTCTTCTTGACAAGAGTCTGAACACTTCTGTGGTTTATTGGGCTTGTGCATCATTTGCTTATTTATTTATGGTTTCCTAAGTGACAGACATTTTGCTAGGTGACAAGGATACAATAAATAAGACACAATCCTGCCCTAAAATGACCTCACCATAGAGATGAATACACAGTTATAGACTCCCCCTTGATGAATGTAATGAAATGACAGATACAGCTTGGAGGTGCGCTCTGGGACAACAGTAGCTTTCTGGAGGAGGTGATACTTGAGTTTCTTTCAAGGACAAATAGGAATTTGCCAGTTGGAGGGGGACCAAGAAAGAACCTTTCATTGTAACTTATTTGCTTTCTGCCCCTTGATATCTTGGTAGAATTATTTTACCCCACACTTTCAAACTTTGCCAAAGTCAAGGGGGAGACCCTCTCATGGCCATTTCTGTTTCTCTGTGTCCACCACTAATCCTAACAGCTATCTAAAATGGATCTGATGCTGGGTTGAGTGCTTTGTAACATCTCGTTTGTCTTAATTTTACTCCCATATTTATAGATGAGGAGGCTGAAGTCACACAGTAGATAATTCAAAAAGCCTAGTCCTTTTTTCCAAAATCTAAGTTCTTCTCACTACAGTATGCTACAAATTAAAAAGAAAAAATATCTATATGGTCTAAGTGGAAAGATATTCCAGGCTGACCTCTCCACTTTCTAACCTGAAAGATCATCTACCAGGTTTATGGTATTTGCCTGAATAGAGAAGTACCATTATTATTATTATTATTGTATTTGAACAGGGTTATTTGTTATGCTTGCATTTTAGTTGTCAGTATTGTCAGGTTTTGAAATGTACATTTTATAGCACATTTCCATTTCTTATGAAAGACACCTATTATTTGTCTGTGGACCCAAAAAGAAACTCAAATTCCTAAGCCAGTTGCTATTAGACTTTCAGAAACACTGAGCAGCATGATGCCAGGGTAAAAGGCTAGAAACTTCACAGTCTCCTGCTCCTGTGTAGACATAATGACATATGAAACTGGATTCTGAAGTGTCTATTTAGGGCTTTTTTCCTCTTATGGGTACAGCAAAATTCAAAGAAGAGTATTAGGAAGTTTTGAGCTTATCATCATTTCTGGACCCGTCCTAAGGCAAAGACCACTGACTATATGAAAATGTTTTTTCTTCTTCCTAGGTGTATGGCTAGACTATATTTCCCAGCCTCCCCTGCACTTCACTGTGATCATGTGACTGCCTTCTAGCCAATGGACTGTGGGTGTCCATTATTCCCAAGTTTAGCTCATAAAACCTCCCATGTAATTTCCTCCATGCTCTTCATTTTTCCCAAGTGTCTGAAATGGGGATGACTTTTAGGGTGAACTTGGAAGCCTTGTGGTGGAAATCCATGATCAACTGTTTCCCTGAATCACTATGTGGAATGATTGATTCTCTGCTGAAAACTGTTATGTGAACATGGAATAAACTTCTATTGTACTTCTATTATTATTATTATTATTTGTAGGCTTATTTGTTACAGTATCTGGTGTTACTTTAAACAATACTGGGCATGATTCCTGGAGACTTTAGTGTCATAATTTTCATATCTGTGTCCTGAATCTTGCAGGTTCCACTGTGGAGAACTCAGCAGGATAAAGTTGGAGGAGTTTGTGAGGCTTTTAATGGAAGTAAGGCACACAGGTTACATTCTTCAGGTCTTATCTTTGCCTATAGCTACTTTGCATGACTTGTCTCCTGAGGGCTTTGCAATCAATGGGGGCTGGGGCAACATTCTGACTGTGGTCTAGCAGAGATATTTTTCCTTGATTGATTTATCAAAATGGTTTGTTCCTGCTGAAGGGTTTCTGGTGAGATGTCTGGCCACCAGGGCCTACCATCTCTCTGTGCTTATTTTCCTTCTTCTCTTGAAGAATTGTCTGTTATAGTGGCTTCATTAGCTCTGACTGTTTTCCAAATTATACTCAGGTAAGAGGATGGGAATATTTCCACTCTCAGAAGTCAGAGCTACTGAGTGAGAGCTATATTTGGCAGTGGGGAGCAAAGCTATGTCTTCTCTTACTGATACATACTGATGCATGTATCAGTGGAAGGTACTTGCAAGGGCCTGGCGTCAGTGAAACGCTTTCTATTACCAATTTAGTTTGAAAAATATGCATATATCCTGTCAATGTTTCTAGAATTCTTTGTAAATCTGAGGGTTGGGGACAATTTTCTTGGTAGATTTGGGGGAAACTGGGGTCCTTCTCTCTTGCTGTGTCTGGCCCATATGCAGACAATAAGCCAGGAAACATCTAATACTGGGCAAATCTCACTTTATTAAGATGATCCAGAGCATGACCCAAAAAAGAGAGAGCAGAGTGGTCCATGACCGAGTTTCTAGAGACTTCAGGATCTGAGAACCAGGGTAAATGCTTGTTTTCTCTGTGACTCTGCATTGCCATTTCCTTCTTATTTCTCCAGACAAAAGAGGGTTGAAGTGGGAAGGATGCCCATGTATTATGCACTACGGATGGTATCTTCAATACCAGTGTAAGTGGGTAGGAATAAGACCAATCTGCAGTTGGGAATTTTGAAGGTATGTTTGATATTACATATAATGACTTTTATACCCATACTTCTAACCTAGCATGTCATGACCCAGACTGAACTGAATAAAACGTTATTTCTCTCTCTAGACAGAGGTGTCTCAATTTACTCTTCTGGGTTTCCTTTTATGGGCGTTTGTAACAGAGCATCCCACAATTCTTCAAATATGTACCGTTAATGTGTTTATTACTATTTGGAAACCTATCTGAGCATTTGTCTCCATGCAACCAGAATACTCCTGACACCATTCTGAGGCAGCAGTAATAGCCATATTATATAGGAAAGGCCATGGTTTTCTTACCTTTTTAAAATATGTCTAAATAATTCTAACTTTCTAACCCCCATTGAAGTTCTTTATTTATTTATTTATTTATTTTAAAATAATTTTTATTTTGTTATACTAGTCACCATACAGTACATCCCCAGTTTTTGATGCAATGTCCCATGATTCATTATTTGCGTATAACACCCAGTGCACCATGCAATATGTGCCGTCCTTAATACCCATCACCAGCCTATCTCAATTCCCCACCCCCTTCCCCTCTGAAGCCCTCAGTTTGTTTCCCAGTGTCCACAGTCTCTCATGGTTCATTCCCCCTTCTGTTTACCCCCCCTTCATTCTTCCCTTCCTTCTCCTACCTATCTTCCTATTTCTTATGTTCCAAAATGAGTGAAACCATATGATAATAGTGTTTCTCTGCTTGACTTATTTCACTTAGCATAATCTCCTCCAATCCCGACCATGTTGCTGCAAATGTTGGGTAATCGTTCTTTCTGATGGCTGAGTAATATTCCATTGTATATATGGACCACATCTTCTTAATCCAGTCATCTGTTGAAGGGCATCTTGGCTCCTTCCACAATTTAGCTATTGTGGACAATGCTGCTATGAACATTGGGGTGCATATGGTCCTTCAATTCACTACATCTGTATCCTTGGGGTAAATACCCAGTAGTGCAATTGCTGGATCATAGGGTAGCTCAATTTTTAACTTTTTAAGCGACCTCCACACTGTTTTCCAAAGTGGCTGTACCAACTTGCATTCCCACCAACAGTGTAAGAAGGATCCCCTTTCTCCACATCCTCTCCAACATTTGTTGCTTCCTGCCTTGTCAATTTTTGCCATTCTAACTGGTGTAAGGTGGTATCTCAAGGTGGTTTTGATTTGAATTTCCCTGATGGCTAATGATTTTGAACATTTTTTCATGTGTCTGTTAGCCATTTGTATGTCATCATTGGAAAAGTGTCTGTTCATATCTTCTGCCCATTTTTTGATTTGATTATTTGTTTCACGTGTATTGAGTTTGAGAAGTTCTTAGTAGATCTCGGATACTAGTCTTTTATCTGTAGTGTCATTTGCAAATATCTTCTCCCATTCTGTGGGCTACCTCTTAGTTTTTTGGACTGTTTTCTTGGCTGTGCAGAAGATTTTGATCTTGATGAAGTCCCACATGTTCATTTTTTCTTTTGTTTCTCTTGCCTTTGGAGATGTGTCATGAAAAAGTTGCTGTGGCCGATGTCAAAGAGGTTGCAGCCTATGTTCTCCTCTAGGATTTTGATGGATTCCTGTCTCACATCAAGGTCTTTCATCTATTTGAAGTTTATCTTTGTGTATGGTGTGAGAGAGTGGTCAAGTTTCATTCTTTTGCATATAGCTGTCCAATTTTCCCAGCACCATTTATTGAAGAGACTGTCTTTTTTCCACTGGATCTTTTTTCCTGCTTTGTCAAAGATTAGTTGCCCGAAGAGCCTAGGGTCCATTTCTGGGTTCTCTATTCTGTTCCATTGGTCTATGTGTCTGTTTTTGTGCTAGTACCATGCTGTCTTTGTGATCACAGCTTTGTAGTATAGCTTGAAATCTGGCAATGTGATGCCCCCGGCTTTGTTTTTCCCATTCAACAATTCCTTGGCATTTCGGGCCTTTTCTGGTTCCACACAAATGTAAGGGCTGTTTGTTCCAGTTCTTTGAAAAATGTCATTGGTACTTTGATCGTGATGGCATTGAAAGTGTAGATTGCTCTGGGTAGCATAGACATTTTAAATATGTTTATTCTTCCAATCCATGAGCATGGAATATTTTTCCATCTTCTTGTGTCTTCTTCAATGTCTTTCAAGAGTGATCTGTAGTTTCTAGAATATAGATCCTTTACGTCTCTGGTTAAGTTAATTCTGAGATAACGTATGATTTTTGGTGTTATTGTAAATAGAATGGATTCCCTGATTTCTCTTTCTTCAGTCTCATTGTTCGGGTATAGAAATGCAACTGATTTCTGAGCATTGATTTTGTATCCCGACATATTACTAAATTGCTCTATACGTTCTAGTAGTTTGGGGGTGGATTCTTTTGGGTTTTCCATATAGAGTATCATGTCATCTGCGAAGAGAGACAGTTTGACTTCTTCTTTGCTGATTTGGATACCTTTTATCCCTTTTGTTGTCTGATTGCTGTTGCAAGGACTTCTAGTACTATGTTGAATAATAATGGTGAAAGGGCATCCTTGTCGTGTTCCTGATCTTAAGGGAAAAGCTGGAAAAGCTTTCAGCTTTTCCGCATTGAGAATGATATTCGCTGTAGGCTTTTCATAGATGGTTTTTATGAAATTGAGGAATGTACCCTCTATCCCTACACTCTGAAGGGTTTTAATCAGGAAAGGATGCTGTACCTTGTCAAATGCTTTTTCTGCACCAATTGAGAGGGTCATGTGGTTCTTCAGTCTTTTCTTGTTGATATGATCTAGCACACTGATTGATTTGTGAATGTTGAACTAGCCTTGCATCCCAGGGATGAATCCCACTTGGTCTTGATGGATAATCCTTTTAATGTACTGTTGGATCCTATTAGCTAGGATCTTGTTGAGAATTTTGGCATCCATATTCATCAGGGATATCGGTCTGTAATTCTCCTTTTTGATGGGGTCTTTGCCTGGTTTGGGGATCAAGGTAATACTGGCCTCATAGAATGAGTTTGGTAGTTTTCCTTCTGTTTCTATTTTTTGAAACAGCTTCAGGAGAATAGGTATTATTTCTTCTTTGAATGTTTGGTAGAATTCCCCGGGGAATCTGTCAGGCCCTGGACTCTGGTTTTTTTTGGGAGGTTTTTGATCACTGTTTCAATCTCTTCATAATACCGGTCTGTTTAAAATCAGTTTCTTCCTGTTTCAGTCTTGGTAGTTTATAGGTTTCCAGGACGGCATCCATTTCTTCCAGGTTGTTTAATTTATTGGCATAAAGCTGTTGATAAAAGTTTCTAATGATCCTTCCTATTTCATTGGTGTTTGTTGTGATCTGTCCCCTTTCATTCATGGTTTTATTAATTTGGGTCCTTTCTCTATTCTTTTGAATAAGTCTGGCCAGTGGCTTATCAATCTTATATTCTTTCAAAGAACCAGCTTCTAGTTCTGTTGATCTGCTCTACTGTGCTCCTGGTTTCTAATTCATTGATTTCTGCTCTAATCTTGATCACCTGTCTTCTCATGCGTGGGTTAGGCCTGTTCTTCTGTTCCAGCTCCAGCTTCTTGAGGTGAGAATATAGAAACTGCATTTTAGATTTTTCTATTCTTTTGAGTGAGGTTGGATGGCTATGTATTTTCCCCTTAGGACTGCCTTTGCAGTGTCCCATAGGTTTTGGACTGATGTGTTTTCATTCTCATTGGTCTCCAAAAATTGTTTAAACTGATTCTTAATTTCCTGGTACCCAATCATTCTTGAGCAGGATGGTTCTTAATTTCTAAGTGTTTGAGTTTCTTCCAAATTTTTCCTTGTGATTGAGTTCCAGTTTCAAAGCATTGTGGTCTGAGAATATGCAGGGATTAATCTCAGTCTCTTGGTATTGGTTGAGACCTGTTTTGTGACCCAGTATATGGTCTATTCTGGAGAATGTTCCATGTGCATTTGAAAAGAATGAGTATTCTGTTGTTCTCGAGTGTAGTGTTATATGTATATCTATGAGGTCTATCTGGTCCAGTATATCATTCAAAGCACTTGTTTCTTTGTTGATTTTCTGCTCAGGTGATCTGTCTATTGCTAAGAGTGGAGTGTTGAGGTCCCCTACTATTAATGTATTATTATCTATATGTCTCTTTTTTCTGGTTAAGAGTTGGCTTGTGTATCTAGCTGCTCCCCTGTTGGGGGCATAGATATTTATAATGGTTATATCCACCTGTTGGATATATCCTTTAAGAATAATATAGTGTCCTTCTGTATCTCTAACTACAGTCTTTAGTTTAAAATCTAATCTGTCTGATATGAGAATTGCTACCCCAGCTTTCTTTTGAGGTCCATTGGCATGGAAAATGGTTTTACATCCCTTTACCTTCAGTCTGGATGTATCTTTAGGTTCAAAATGCATCTCTTGTAGATAGCAAATGGATGGGTCATGTCTTTTTCTTCAATCTGCAACACTGTGGTGTTTTATGAAGCATTTAGACGATTTACATTGAGACTGATTATTGAGAGATATGATTTTAATGATGTCATGTTGCCTGTGAAGTCTTTGTTTCTATAGATTGTAAATTTCTGTTCTGTATCACTCTTGGGGCCTTTTTACTTTTATAGAACCGCCCCTAATATGTCAGGTAGAGCTTGTTTGGAGGTTACAAATTCCTTCAGTTTCTGCTGATCCTGGAATGTCCTTATCTCTCCATCAATTCTGAATGACAGCCTTGCTGGATAAAGGATCCTTGGCTGCATGTTCTTCTCAGATAGAGCTTTGGAAATACCCTGCCACCCCTTCCTGGCCTGCCAGGTCTCTGTAGACAGGCCTGATGTTATTCTGATATTTTTCCATCTTTATGTAAGAATTTTCTTCCCCCTGGCTGCTTTCAATACTGTATCCTCGGATCTAATATTTGTGAAATGCACTATGACGTGACGTGGTATAGGTCTGTTCTCAGTGACCTTGGGAGGGGTCCTCTCTGCCTCTTGGACATGAATGCTTGTTTCCTTTGCCAGATTAGGGAAGTTCTCAGCTACAATTTGTTCAAATATCTCTTCTAGACCTTTCTCTTTCTCCACCCCTTCAGGGATGCTGATGATTCTGACATTGGAACATTTCATTGAGTCAGTAATCTCCTGTAATCTACATTCTTGAGATTGGATTTTTTTGAGCCAAGTTTCTGTTTTAACTTTCTCTTCTACCATCCCATCCTCCAATTCACTAATTCGTTCTTCTGCCTCATTTACCCTGGCCGTCAGAGCATCTAGTTTAGACTGCATTTGATTCATAGCATTTTTAATTTCTGCCAGATTTGCTCTTATTTCAGCCCTTAGAGATTCGATATTCTCATTAATATTTTCATTAATATTTTTTTCTATCCCACACATCATCTTGACAATTGTTACTCTGAAATCCATTTCTGATAATTTGGTTATATCCATATCCATCAGTTCTGTGGCAGAGGCCACATACTCATTATCTTTTCTTTGCTGGGGGGGATTTCTCCTCCTCGTCATTCTGATGAGGAGAGGTTGCGGTGATGCCCAGAGCCCAAATTATTGACCAGGACCCAGGCAGTGTGCACTTGTTTTATAGGGACCTTAGGGATGTGGGCTTCTTGATTTTTCAGCCTGCCTTCTGGGGGAGGGGCCTGCCGCCCTGATACTCAGGCAACCCTGTTTGGGTAGAGTCGCCCTGTCCCCTGCAAGGGGGTATGGGGATGGGCACAATGTGAGCTGGTATTTCTGGGCTTTTATTCTCTGGTGGCTTTCCCTGGTGGTTTTCTGTGAGTCTTCTGAGAGTCAGAGCAGCAGTGGCCGTATCCTAGATTCTGTCCCAGAACAGAGAGATTGCAGTCGGCTCTCCACTGAGCTCTCTTGGCCACTTCAACTCTGTCGGTGCAGCTAAAAATCCTGCAGCATCCCAGGTTGTGTACCCCACAGCCGCTCTCCCAGCCCTCACTTCCAGGGCCAGCAGGTCTCTGTCCTTTGTGCTTCTAACACCGCCAGCCGCCCCTGGTTCCGGCGCGCTCCTTAGCTCCCTGTTTCAGTGTGTTTTGTGTGCGCTCAAGAGTGCTGGTTTTCAGTCCGGTCGCTCACGTGCGCCCAAGCTCCTGGTATCAGTCAGGTTCCAGTGAGCACTCTGGAGATCTGGTTTTCAGTCTAGTCACGCGTGCGTTCCCGGGCTCTCGGTTTCAGTCTAGTTCAAGTGTGTGCTCTGGAGCTCCACTTTTCAGTTTGGACACGCGCGTGTTCCCAAGGTCCCGATTTTAGTCCGGTTCCAGTGAACGCTCCAGAGCTCCGATTTTCAATCTGGTCGCAGGCTCTTTCCCAGGCTATGGTCTCAGTCTGCTCTCTCGTGGGTGCCGGTCTGCGAGTCCGGCCCACTCCCTAGTGCAAGTGATTACTGCTTCCCGGCACCCGAGCACCTCGGCTCCCTCCCTCTTCCATTTATCTTCCGATATCTGTATGCGGATTCATGACTCCCCGTTTCGTACCTCAATACTCAGCGCTGGAGATGTTCTTTTGTAGAGATCAAGATGTATCTTCCTCCATCTCAGGCTGATTTTGTGGGTTTTCAGGATGGTCTGGTAGATAGCCAGCTCAACTCAGAGGACCAGCTGAGAAAGGGTCCCCTACTTCTCCACCATCTTTTCTCCTCCTTGCAGAAAGTGGTCGCTTTTCTGTTCATAGAATTTCTGCTACTCTTTTCTTCGTTCTCTAGTTGCATTCATAGGTATTCAGAATGGTTTGGTAGCTCTCTAGCTGAATTCCTGGGACCAGACGAACTTTAGGTCTCCTGCTCCTCCGCCATCTTGGAACCAGCCCCCATTGAAGTTCTTAAATTGATTATCCTCGTTCACAGACTCTCCCAGGGGAAATTGTAGTAGCTTCCTTAATAACTCCCCTTTCATTTGGATCATGTTGAATTGTCTCAACTTCAATAGTGACTGCTAAGTTACATCAGTAGCAACCAATCCTTGAAGCTGTTAGAATTCAGATGGTACTTTTAACTTAACCGGGGACATAAACATTGATTGTACATGTCATTAATGGGTCCAGTTACTCCCTGAACACCTTGTCTTGGGGTCTGTTCTTTCTATGTCTCTGAACAACTGGTGAGAGGCAAAATCTCTTACTAGAGTGCATAACTTCATGGAGAGTCAATGTCTGATAGAGCTCAGTGACAGACCAATATTGAATTTCTTTAATTCTGTCTTGATAGTTTCTAGTTGGAAAATTGTATTGGTTTTCTCATGGAGATCATGTTGGTTTAGTTATATTTGTAAGAAATCACCATCAGGGGGCTGATTTTCTTTCATTTTTTTATGTGGCTGAATGGGCCCCCTCCTTCCAATCCTATGGAAGTATTAAGAGAGCTTTTTTACAAGATAGTTCAGGCCCAAGTAGCAGACAGACGTTGTTTTTAGCATAATCAAGTAGAAGAGGTGTGCTAGGCGGGCAGTAATCCCACCCCACAGTCTGAGCTGATCTGTCTGGGCTGGATATCTCACACTCTATTCAGACCCAAATAGTGGTCCTTTCCCTCCTCCTCTGGTCTACAAGGCCTAACTTCTCCCTCTTTTATAGCAGCAGCATCTATGAGAACTGATAGGGACTCTCCATACATCTTGGAGGCCATAACCAAGAGAAGTGGGAGGAGAAAGGAGGCTTTCAGTGCAGAAAGAGAGAATGAGAGAGCAGGTCTGGGAGGTATCACCTGCCCCTGAGGGGGATGGCCACTTTGGTCTCAGACCCCTTGGGGTTCTGAGATCCTGTATCAGATGAGATAATTTGGCACCAAGCAAAAGAGAGCCCAGCACAAATGATGAGGGAAGAAGGAAAGCTTATTTCATGTAGATGCAGTTTGTGATGCATTGGTGATGGCTCCAGCTTCCTCAGACTTTCATGTGTCAGCTTTGTCCTAGGACTGGTGGCATAGTGGCCTCAGTAGCTTCAGGTCATCTAGACACTAAAGTACCAGAAGGAGAAGAAGAATGGCCTTTTCTGTGGCTTTCTGTTTACAATAAGACAACTTTCCCCATTATATTATTTCTTATTGGCTACTTGCCCATTCCTTAACCAATAACCTATAAGGGGGTGGAATTACCATGATTGGCTTTGACTAATTATTTGGAGTGAAGTGAATATTGGGGGATTAGTCACCATGACATCAAAGATTCTGTACCTGTGATGGTATAAAATTGTAGTGTTTTGTTTTTTTATCTCTTATATATATCAATTAGATAGATTGCTCAGATATTTAAAATATTTAATAACTGGTATGTAATTAAAATAAAATCTAACTGTAGTTCCTTTTATTTCTATAACTAAAGTATATACACTGTATATATGAAATAAATTATATCAATATATATTATACATGTATATTTATATTATATATTAATATACTTATGTATTACAGTGTATATTGTATATACTATATTGTTACTATATATAGAATATGATGTGTGTGTGTGCACGTGTGTGTGTGTGTGTATATATATATATATACATATAATATATAAACTAGACTCTATATAATCCAAAGTCTTCTTTCAAAGTGCCATATATTATAACACAAATCCTTCATCACATCAATCTAATAATTTATTAGTTTTTTGCTGGTTTTTTGAAGCTTTTGTTATGTTCTTTTGGTGGATCCAGAATTCATTAGCTAAATGGTGCTCTGTCAGAGCCATGGTTTGACAAGTGCATCAAACTCTTGCAACACCTTTCCCATTGCAGAAGTAGGAGATAGCAGGCGAGGGGCACATTGGCCCAAGCCAGCACCTGGATCTTTGATTTAGCCTTCTCATGGAAAGAATCTGAAATAACTGTAGGTCCTGCCTAGGCCAGTCACTGGAGAGGAGGCTCTCTTGAGAAGGAGGTGACTGATTGGTGTGCTCTATAGGACGTGGAACAAAGGCAGAGGGAAGAGACAAGAAGGGAACATGGACAAAGAAGAAAGATCAGTCGTGGCTATCAATGGCCTATTCAGGTGGGTTCACCCTGGGAAGCATGGGGTGTGGAAGGTGAGGGGTGCATGAGGCAAGGCTCCTCTTTCCAGAGGTCGCATGAGGAGGCACAAGGGATTCATGAAGACACTTGCTAGGATATCTGGGCAGAGTTCTCTCTGACTTGTTCAGCTCCTTACTTGGGGCACAGGTTGTCAAATAAAGCAGAAGTCCCCAAGGTCACCTGGCGGCCCTGCTCTGATATCCATCTAGGGCCCTGGCCATTATTCAGCCCCTCCCTGAGCCTACTAGGGTTAGATGTGTCTTTGGGATGCCTACAAATGATCCTCGCCAGCTTGTCTGAATGGCCTCCCTTTTCCACCCAAAGGCTTTTAATTTTTTAAAATTTTTTTGAGTTTTTAATTCATTTTTATTTTTTAATTAAATAGTAGTCAATTCTTCTAGCATGAGTTTTCCCTTACATAGCCACCCCTGGTATGTAATACCATATCTCTCAAATACCAAAATTCCAGTGACATTTTTCACAACAATAGAACAAGCAATCCTAAAATTTTTGTGGCAACACAGAGGACCCTAAATGGCCAAACCAATCTTAATAAAAAAGACCAAAGCTGGACAACATCACTTCTCGATTTCAAAGTATACTACAAAGTTAGAGAAACAGTATGATATTAGCATAAACACAAGCACACAGATCAATGGAATACAATGGAGAGTCCAGAAATAAACCCATGCAAATATGATAAATTCATTTATGACAAAGGAGCCAAGAATGGAGAGTCCAGAAATAAACCCATGCAAATATGATAAATTCATTTATGACAAAGGAGCCAAGAATACACAATGGAGAAAGCACTGTCTTTTTAATAAATGGTGTTGGATTAGCTTGTGCATTTGGGATTTTTCTAATTTTTTGAGAGAGGCTTGGATTTTCCTCTTATGACTGCCTTTGCAATATCCCATAGGTTTTGGACTGATTGTGCTTTCATTCTCACTGGTTCCATGAATTCTTTAAGTTCTTTAATTTCTTGGTTGACCCGTTTGTTCTTTATCAGGGTGCTCTTTAATTTCCAAGTGTTTGAGTTCCTTCCAATTTTTTTCTTGTGATTGAGTTCCAGTTTCAGAGCATTGTGGGAATGCTTTGAATCATCTCAATCTTTTGGTATCAGTTAAGACCTGATTTGTGACCCAGTATGTGGTCTATTCTGGAGAACGTTCCATGTGCACGTGAGAAGAATGAGAATTCTGTTATTTTAGGGTGGATTGTTCTGTATATATCTATGAAGTCCATCTGGTCCAATGCATCATTCCAAGCTCTTATTCTTAGTTGGTCTTCTGCTTAGATGTTCTGTCCATTGCTGTGAGTGGAATGTTGAGGTCTCCTACTATTAATGCATTATTATCAATATATTTCTTTCTCTTGGTTATTAATTAGTTTATATAATTGGATGCTCCCCTGTGGGGGGCATAGGTTTACAGTTGTTAGATCTTCTTGTTGGATAGACCCTTTAAGTATGATACAGTGTCCCTCTGTATCTCTTACTATGGTCTTTGGTTTAAAACTAATTTGTCTGATATGAGGATTGCTACACCGGCTTTCATTTGAGGTCCATTTGGGTGGTAAATGGTTTTCCATCCCCTCACTTTCAATATGGAGGTGTCTTTAGGCTCAAAATGAGTCTCTCGTAGACAGCGTATGTATGGGCCCTGTTTTTTTTTTTTTTACCCAATCTGCCACTCTGTGTCTTTTTGTGGGAGCATTCATCCCATTTACATTCAGAGTAACTATTGAAAGATATGAATTTAGTGCCTTTTAAACCCAGAAACAAATTCTCAACTCATTAGAAAAGTAACAGTGGACTGTAGCAGAGCCAGTATCCAAAATAGAAAAGCATCTTGACATTGCAGCGATGTGTGCTTTCTGAGATAAACCATATGTGCTAGAATTTACATTATTAATTAATCCTACTATTTATGGCAGTTTTACTGTTTACTGGCCAATATGGAGGTATTTAAATATTTGAATAGCTTATAATGGTGTGTACCCACTGAATATTGCTGTGGTTACATTTCTCCCCATCCCTAAAAGTGGCTTCTGGAAGTTGTTGCTGAATTATGTTACTCCAACCTGAATAAAAACCTTATTGATTCTTTTGGGGGCTGTGTGGTTTTTTGTGTTTGAGGGAGGGGATAGGCCTCCTTCTGAGTCTTTATGACGGTAGCCTCTCAGCTGTTTCCAGTGTGGAAGGTGAATGCCGAGCTTGACCTCTGACCAGTAAACAGATATTTCCTGAGGGTCCCACTCCCTTCTCCTTCATATTGAGGGGAACACATCATTCATCATTCTGTTACACCTTTTTTTTTTTTAAAGTAACATATTCTCCTCTGCTAGGGAACTCAGAAGTAGATGTTCTGTGGAAATGTGAACTGTAAAAGTGTATCCTGTAATTTATGGTCAATGTGCTTTGAAGGTGAAAAACACCCTCTAGTCTTACAACATAACTATAGCTTCTGTCTGTCCTTTTATCCACTTTCCCCCCTAGTTTGCTAGCTGACTTGAGTAACCTGTGAAAGAGATCTGAAGAAAGAAGAAGAAATGAAGAAGCACCCTGGAAAAATTCTTCATTTATTATTAAGCTAAAACTCCAATTGACTTGCTTCCCCCAGGGCTGGAGACTACAATGAGAGCATGGAATTGGTCTGGTTAGCCTCAAAAATTCAGAGAAAGATGGTGTCGTGGAAAGATCAGTGAACTGGGAGAGAAGAGCTGAATGCCATCTGCGATTTTCTGAGTCCCTTCACTTCTCAGTGACTCAGTTCATACTCTGAACACTGTTCTTTCTCCCTGCTGACTCCTGCTTTTCTTCATTTTGTGGGTTTCTTTTCTATTTCTTGGATGGCTTAAAAACGTCACAGAAAATGCCTTAGGACTGTGTATTTTTTTTAAAGATTTTATTTATTTATTTGACAGACAGACGGTGAGAGAGGGAACACAAGCAGGGGGAGTGGGAGAGGAAGAAGCAATCTCCCAGCGGAGCAGGGAGCCCGATGCGGGGCTCCATCCCAGGACCCTGGGATCATGACCTGAGCTGAAGGCAAACACTTAACAACTGAGCCACCCAGGCACCCCAGGACTGTGTATTGGTTAATGTTTGTTGTGTAGAAGAATCATCCTATAACATTGTGGCTTAAAACAGAAGCTCTTTTATTTAGTTCATAGTTCTGTGAATTGTCCAGGTCTGGCCTGGGCTGGCCCAGCTGATCATGGCTGGCTCTCTTAAGTGTTATCTGGCAGGTCTGCTGGATGATCTAGAATGGCCTTCCCACAGGTCTGGTAGTTTGCAGGTTGGCAGCAGGGTCTGGACGCCTGTTGGCTGGAGTTCTTCCTTTGGTGTACTGATTCTCCTCCATATGACCTTCCATCCTCCTGGAGGCTAGCTTGTGCTGAATCACTGGATGGTCTCAGGGCTCCCAGCTCAGTTGGTGAGCAGGCCAGAACACTCAAGCATTTTTCAAGCCTCTGAATGCATCACATTTGTTAATGTCCAATTGATCAATGAAAATCACATGGCCAATTAAGATTCAAAGAGAGAAGAAACATTTCCTTTCTTGATAGGAGGAAAGAAATTTATGGCCATTTTTGCCATCTAGCACAGACTGTGTTTGGAGATGCCTAAAAAAGAATAAATGATAAGGTGGATAACAATTTTGAGTATTAACTAGGTTCCAGACATTATACTAAACATTAAATTTACATGATCTCATGACACTTGATCTCATGGGTCCTACATCTTTGGTGCTTCTACTAAAAAAAGAAAGTGACTATAGGGGAACCTAGGTGGCTCAGTCTTTAAGCGGCTTCCTTTGGCTCAGGGCCTGATCCCGGGGTCCTGGGATCGAGCCCCGCATCGGGCTCCCTGCTCCACTGGGAGCCTGCTTCTTCCTCTCCCACTCCCCCCGCTTGTGTTCCCTCTCTCGTTGGCTGTCTCTCTCTGTCAAATAAATAAATAAAATCTTAAAAAAAAAAAAAGAAAGAAAGTGACTATGTTAGAACCCTGTTCTGCTTTATGCAGCAGATATGGAGCAGAAATGTTTCTTGTAAATAGAAATTCTGTAGCTTAAATTATATTTTCAGCACTATAGGGGAGTTGGCTATTTCAAGGAACCCTGTTGTGAATCCTTTTTGCAAGTAAAGAATCTTTTTGTAACATCCCAAATCACGTCCTGGTTTAGCTGTTTGGCAGGTCAAAGCACAGGAATTTCAAAATTTAGATGATGTAGAAAGGCCTCCAACTTTGGATTTGAACTTCCATGGGTTCAAATCTTACTGGCTGTGTGATCTTGGGAAAGTTACATAGCTTTCCTTAGTCCTAGTTTCTTTTTATTTTTATAAAATACCTACCTCCACTGGTTTGTTGGAAGGATTACATGAAATTGGGAACCTGTATGTAGAGGGCCTAATATTTTCAGAAGTTCAATAAATGAATACAATGTATTCTTCCACATTTTCAGATACTAGATTTTGCAACTACCTGTTCTGTCATTTTCCACCATGGACAAGAACCTTATGAAATATTTGTTTTCCAGTTTGGGAATTAACTTGGTACAGTTCCCTTTGTCTGTCTTTCCAAAGTCTTGCAATAAAGCTTTACAGCCGTTTTCACTCCTTTATCAAATTCAAGAGGATAGATGAGGAAATGAATTCATAGCTCTGTAGACATTACTGGCTAAAGAGTCTGTACTAAACCAATTTAAAATAAATTAGTTGAGAATAAGGCAGGTGCTGCCTAACACAGTCTGCAAAGTTATCTTTTAACCCAATCAGCAGAGAACAGGAAAACAATGAAATTGGAAGCCTTCCTAGGGTGTCTGAGGGACACACAAGGTGGCCATCAGAGCAATTGCTACTGACTTAGGGTCACTGGGTGGACCTGCAGTGTCAGCACAAAGCCTTGACTTGGGGTTGGAAGGAATTTATAGCTGGCGAATTACAAAAGCAGCTCTAATTAGCCCCAAGTGACAATTGCATAAGAACTACAGAGAACATTGCAGACTCATATTTACTTCCATCTCAGGATTTCATATGAGAGCCTGGTAATGAATGTTCTTTAACAATAGGAGCTGAGAGACCTTAGCTCTAATAGTACTCCTGAGGATATAGCCTCCTTTATTTGCAATCCTGCAAAGATCAGTTGGATACTATTGTTAAACCTTGAAATTGTGCCCTAATTTGCATTGTGGTTTAAATCAGAAAGGAGGACCACAAGGGAAGAATTTTTCCTTAACTGCCATCCCCTCTCCCCATGCAATAAAGAACAGTAAATAATCTAGCACTAAAATAGATTTCTGGACACAATTTCAGTGTCTGTGTGTGTGGGGGGGGAGGGGTTCTGACACCAATAATCAACTCTTGGACACCAGGAGGTGTCCTACGATTCAACTTAATTCAACTTAGTTCTGACACTATCTATCCAGAGATAGCATCAGATCCCCACCTTAAGGATTCAGTCTACAAGACTGTTTCCCATCCTTCAGAAGTCAGTTGCAAGCGCACCCAGGTTGTTACCTGTGTTTCTGACCCACTGACTATAAATCAGAGGTTCCCGCGACCCTCTTCTTGGGGTTGATTAATATGGTGGAATGGCTCACAGAACTCAGAGAAATATTTTACTTACTAGATCACCGATTTATTATAAAAGGATATAACTCAGGAACAACCAAGTGGACAAGTGGCACAGGGCAAAGTACGTGGGCAGGGGCTCAGGAATTCCATGCCCTCTCCAGCCATCACTCTTCTTTTTTTTCTTTTTAAGATTTTATTTATTTATTCGACAGAGAGAGACAGCCAGCGAGAGAGGGAACACAAGCAGGGGGAGTGGGAGAGGAAGAAGCAGGCCCACAGCGGAAGAGCCTGATGTGGGACTCGACCCCGCAATGCCGGGATCACGCCCTGAGCCGAAGGCAGACGCTTAACCGCTGTGCCACCCAGGCGCCCCCAGCCACCACTCTTCTAAATCTGTTTTCATCAACCTAGAAGTTCTCCAAATCCTGTCCTTTTGAGTTTTTATAGTCACTTCATTACATAGACAGGATTGATTAAATTACTGGCGATTGATGATCAATTTAGCCTCCAGCCCTAGGTGACTAAGGGGCCTTACAAAAGTCACTCATTAACATAACAAAAACACCGTTATCTCTCTTACCACTTAGGAAATTCCAATGGTTTTAGAAGCCTGAGAAATGGGGGTGAAGACCAAATATACGTTTCTTACAAAATTCACAAATATCACAAGTCCTCATAGGTTTTACAATTTTTTTTTGAAGAACTAGCACATGTTTAAAAGGAGTCTTTAGGAACAAAGGCTTTTTGTTTTTGTTGTTTATTTATTAATTGTTTATATTAATAAAGAGTAAAAACACCTCTCTGTAACTCATAGGTTAAAATATTGTTTCTCGGCATTTATTAATTGTTTATATTAATAAAGAGTAAAAACACCTCTCTGTAACTCATAGGTTAAAATATTGTTTCTCGGCTTTTTGAGTTAAGATGGCGGAGGAGTAGGGGACCCCTTTTTCAGCCGGTCCCCTGAGTGGAGCTGGATAGGTACCAGACCAGCCTAAATAACCACGGAATCAGCCTGAGACGCAGGATGATGCATCTGGATCTCTACAAATGAACATCTCCAGCGCTGAGTATTGAGGTACGAAGAGGGGAGCTGTAAACCGTGCACAGATATCGGAAGATAAACGGAAGGGGTAGGGAAGCGGAAGCCACCTGCACGGGGGAGCGGGCGGACTCACGGTCGGCACCCGCGAAACAGCAGACTGAGACCCTGAACCGGGTGCGCGCGCCACCAGGCTTCTCCCGGAACTCCGGAATCCCGGTGTGCTCACGGGATCCAGACTGAGACCGGGAACTCCCGGAGCGCGCGCGGGGCGGCTGGCAGGCCACCTGCACGGGGGAGTGGGCGGACTCGCGGTCGGCACCCGCGAAACAGCAGACTGAGACCCTGAACCGGGTACACGCGCCACCAGGCTTCTCACGAAACTCCGGAATCAAGGTGTGCTCACCGGGCATAGACTGAGACTGGGAGACCCGGGGCGTGCGGGGCGGCCGGTGGCTGGCGATTAGAAACACAGCGACAGAGACGCGCGGCCCATGAAGAGGGCAGGGACGCCGAGTTGGAATAGCACATCCGGGACGCTGCAGGGTGAGCAGCACCAACAGTAATAAGTTAAAGTGGCCAGAACATTCAGTGGAGAACGGGCTGCAATCCCTCTGTTCTGTGACAATGCAGCCTCTGCTGCTCTGACCTCAGAAGAGGCATAGCCACCGCCAGGGAAAGCCGCAGAGAACAAAAGCCTGGAAATACCGGCTCAGGAGTGCCCATCCCCATCCTCCTGCAGGGAGACACGGAGACTCTAACCAAACAGGGTTGCCTGAGTATCGGCGCGGCAGGCCTCCCCCAGAACACAGAAGGCAGGCTGAAAATCAAAAGCCCACACCCGAGGTGCCTGGGTGGCGCAGTCATTGAGCGCCTGTCTCCGGCTTAGGGCGTGATCCCAGCGTTCCGCGAAAGGAGTCCCTCATCAGGCTCCTCCGCTGAGGGCCTGCTTCTTCCTCTCCACTCCCCTGCTTCTGTTCCGTTCTTGCTGACTGTCTGTCTCCCTCTCAGATAAGTAAATAAATAAAATCTTTAAAGAAGAAGCCCACATCTCTAAGATCCCTATAAAACAAGGGCACGCCTGGGACCCAGTCAATAATTTGGGCTCTGACAACCCCACAACCTCTCCTCATTAGAATGACAAGAAGGAGAACCCCCAGCAAAGAAAAGACAGTGAGTCTGGGCCTCTGCCACAGAAGTAACGGATATGGATGTAACCAAATTATCAGAAATGAATTCAGAGTAACAATGGTCAAGATAATGAGTAGACTTGAAAAAAGTATTAAGGAAGTGTTACTGAGAATATAGAATCCCTAAGGGTGGAAATGAGAGCGAATTTGACAGAAATAAAAATTCTATGAGCCAAATATGGCAGAAACTAGAGGCTCTGACAGCCAGGGTCAGAAGCAGAGGAAAGGGTTAGTGAATTGGAGGATGGGTTAATAGAGAAAAATAAAAATAGAAGATGGTCTTAAAAAATCCACGCCACTGAATGTTGGCTACGGGGATCTGACTCAACGAAATGATCCAATGTTAGAATCATCGGCATCCCCGAGGGGGTGGAGAAAACAGAGGTCTAGAAGAGATATTTGAACAAATTGTAGCTGAAAACTCCCCTAATCTAGCAAGGGAAACAAAATTCGTGTCCAAGAGGCAGAGAGGACCCCTCCCAAGCTCAACCATGACGACCTACACCACGTCACGTCATAGTGCATTTCGCAAATATGAGATCAAGTATACAGTATAGCGCCAGGGCAAAGAAATTTCTCACGTACCAAGGCAAAGGCATCAGAATTACGTCAGACCTGTCTACACAGACCTGAATGAGAGAAAGGGTTGGGGAGCATTTTAAAGCTCTTTCAGAGAAAAACATGCAGCCAAGGATCCTTTATCCAGCAAGAGCTGCCATTCAGAATTGATGGAGAATAAAGACATTTCGAATCGACAGTCACTAGCCAATTTCGTAACCACGAAACCAGCCCTACAGGAGGTATTACGGGGTTCTATAAAAGTAAAAGGCCCCAAGAGTGATACAAAACAGAAAGTCACAGCCAATACAACAAAGACTTTACTGACAACATGGCAGAATTAAAAAGCATATCTCTAGTACTCAGTCTTACATTAATAGTTTAAATTCTTGCTTAAAAGCACCAGGGTTGCAGATTGGATAAAAAGAAATGACCCATCCATTTGCTATCTACAAGAGACTCATTTCGAACCCAAAGATGCATTCAGACTGAGAGTAAGGATGGAGTACATTCTTTCAAGCCAATGGACCTCAAAGAAAGCTGGTAGCAATTCTCATATCAGATAAATTGGATTTTAAACTACAGACTATACTTAGAGACGCGAAGGGCACTATATTATTCTTAAAGGAAGTATTCAACAAGTGGATATGACAATTATAAATATATATGCTAACAGGAGCAGCAGATACACAAGCCAACTCTTAACCAGAATAAAGAGACATATAAATAAAAATACATTAATAGTAGGGGACCTCAACACTCCACTATCAAAAATAGACTAAGAACACCCTTGCAAAAACTAAGCAAAAAGAATCAAAGGCTTTGAATGCCATACTCGAGCGAGTTGGACCTCTTAGATATATATAGAACACTACACCCCAGAACCAAAGAATACTCATTCTATTCTAATGCCCATGGAACATTCTAAGAATAGGCCATGTTCTGGGACACAAAACAGGTCTCAGCCAATACCAAAAAGATTGAAATTATCCCCTGCATATTCTCAGACCACAACGCTTGAAATTGGAACTCAACCACAAGGAAAATTTGGAAGAAACTCAAACACTTGGAGACTAAGAACCATCCTGCTCAGGAATGACTCAGATAAACCAGGAAATCAAAATCAAATTAAACAATTTATGGAGACCAATGAGAATGAAAATACAACAGTCCAAAACCTATGGGATACTGCAAAGAGCAGTCCTAAGAGAGAGAAAATACATAGCCATCCAAGCCTCACTCAAAAGAATAGAAAATCTAAAATGCAGTTTTTATATTCTCACCTCAAGAAGCTGGAACAGCAGCAAGAGGGACAGGCCTAATCCATACCGAGGAAGCAGTTGACCAAAATTAGAGCTGAAATCAATCAAGCAGAAAACCAGAAGTACAGTAGAGAAGATCAACAGGACTAGAAGCTGGTTCTTTGAGAGAACCAATAAAATTGACAGACCACTGGCAACTCTTATCCAAAAGAAAAGAGAAAGGACCCAGATTATTAAAATTATGAATGATAGGAGAACACAACCACCAATGAAATTGAAATTATTAGAAATTTTTATCAACAGCTATATGCACAATACAAGTAATCTGAAGGATGGAATCCTTCCTGAAACCTATAAACTACCAAGACTGAAACAGGAAGAAATTGATTTCTTAAACAGGCCAATTAATTATGAAGAAATTGAGTCAGTGATAAACAACCTTCCAAATAACAAAACTCCAGGCCGGACGGTTTTCCTGGAATTCTACTAAACATTCAAAGAAAAATAATACCTATTCTCCTAAAGCTATTTCAAAAATAGAAACAGAAGGAAAGCTACCAAACTCATTCTATGAGGCCAATATTACCTTGATCCCCAAACCAGGCAAGATACCCTCAAAAGGAGAATTACAGACCGATTTCCCTAATGAATATGGACGCCAAATCCTCAACAAGATACTTAGCTAATGAATCCAACAATTCATTAAAAGGATTATCCACCACAATCAAGTGGGATTCATACCTGGGATGCAAGTGTGGTTCAATATTTGCAAATCAATCACGTGATACATCATATCAACAAGAAAAGACTCAGAACCATATGATCCTCCAATCGATGCGAAAGCATTTGACAAAAATACAGCATCCTTTCCTGATTAAAACCCTTGAGTGTAGGAATAGAAGGTACATTTCTTGCTCATAAAGCCATCTATGAAAAGCCTACTGCAAATGTTATTCTCAATGGGAAAAGCTGGAAGCCTTTCCCTTAAGATCAGGAACACGACAAGTGATGCCCACTCTCGCCACTATTATTCAACATAGTACTAAAGTCCTTGCAACAGCAATCAGACGACAAAAGGGATCAAATGTATTCAAATAGGCAAAGAAGAAGTCAAAATGTCTCTTCTTGAGATGACACTGATACTCTATATGGAAAAACCCAAAAGAAGCCACTCCCAAACTATTAGAAGTTATAGAGCAATTCAGTAACGCATGGCGGATACAAAAATCAATGCTCAGAAATCAGTTGCATTTCTGACCACAATACCTTCGAGATAAAGAAAGAGAAATTAGGAATCCATCCATTTACAATAGCACCAAAACCATCGTTACCTTGGAATTAACAAGAGATGTAAAGGACCTTTATTCTAGAAACTATAAATCACTCTTAAAAGACATTGAGGAAGACATAAAAGATGGAAAGATATTCCATGCTCATGGATCAGAAGAATTAACATAGTTAAAATGTCCATGCTACCCAGAGCAATCTACACTTTCAATGCTATCCCGATCAAAACCTGAGGACATTTTCAAAGAACTGGAACAAATAGTCCTTAAATTTGTATGGAACCAGAAAAGGCCGAATCTCAAGGAACTGTTGAAAAGGAAAACCAAAGTGGGCATCACAATGCGGTTCGATGTACTACAAAGCTGTGATCACAAAGACAGCATGGTACTGGCACAAAAACAGACACATAGACCAATGGAACAGAATAGGCCCAGAAATGGACCTCAGTTTTGGGCAACTAATATTTGATAAAGCAGGAAAAAACATCTGGTGGGAAAAAGACAGTCTCTTCAATAAATGGTGCTGGGAAAATTGGACAGCTACATGCAAAAGAATGAAACTTGACCACTATCTCACACCATACACAAAAAACTCCAAATGGATGAAAGACCTCGATGTGAGACAGGAATCCATCAAAATTCTAGAGGAGAACATAGGCAGCAACCTCTACGACATCGGCCAAGCAACCTTTTCATGATACATCCCCAAAGGCAAGAGAAACAAAAGATAAAAATGAATTTATGGGACTTCATCAAGATTAAAAGTTTCTGCACAGCCAAGGAAACAGTCAGAAAAACTAAGAGGCAGCCCATGGAATGAGGAGAAGATATTCAAATGACACTACAGATAAAGGACTGGTATCCAAGATCTACAAAGAACTTCTCAAACTCAATACACGAGAAACAAATAAACAAATCAAAAAATGGGCAGAAGATATGAACAGACACTTTTCCAATGAAGACATACAAATGGCTAACAGACACATGAAAAAATGTTCAAAATCATTAGCCATCAAGGAAATTCAAATCAAAACCACACTGAGATACCACCTTCGCCAGTTAGAATGGCAAAAATAGACAAGGCAAGAGACACAATTGTTGGAGAGGATATGGAGAAAGTCCCTCCTACATTGTTGGTGGGAATGCAAGTTTACAGCCACTCTGGAAAACAGTGTGAGGTCCCTTAGAAAGTTAAAAATTGAGCTACCTATGATCCAGCCATTGCACTACTGGGTATTTACCAAAGATACAGGCGTGAGTGAAGAGAAGGGCCATATGCCCCAATGTTCATAGCAGCATGTCCACAATAGCTAAATCGTGGAAGGAGCCAGATGCCCTTCAACAGATGACTGATTAAGAAGTTGTGTCCATATATACAATGGAATACTCAGCTACCAGAAAGAACGAGTTCTCAACATTTGCTACAACATGGACAGGCACTGGAGGAGATAATGCTAAGTGAAATAAGTCAAGCAGAGAAAGACAACTATCATATGATTTCTCTCATCTATGGAACATAAGAACTAGGATGATCAGTAGGGGAAGAAAGGGATAAAGAAAGGGGGGGTAATCAGAAGGGGGAATGAAACATGAGAGACTATGGACTATGAGAAACAAACTGAGGGCTACAGAGGGGAGGGGGGTGGGGGAATGGGATAGGCCGGTGATGGGTAGTAAGGATGGCACATATTGCATGGTGCACTGGGTGTTATACACAATTAATGAATCATCGAGCCTTACATAAAAAACTGGGGATGTACTGTATGGTGACTAACATAATATAATAAAAATAAATAAAAAAAAAATATTGTTTCTCAAGCCAGGGGTTGCTTTGGCCAATTGTAGTCATTGGTTCTCTTGGTCTGCTTTCCCAGGTCTCAGTGGAAAGGTACGCAGTAGATTAATTTTCTAGTTGGATTTTGGAGGGTGGCTCAGAAAATTCCTCCCTTTTCCCTGCCTTCATTCAACAAATACATAGAGAACCTAGTGTACTGTTCTAGGTGCTGGACATGCAGCAGGGGCCCAATAGTTTTGGGTGCAAGATCATTCCTGGGTCTTCCCTGAAATCAGAGCCCTCTGGTGTTGCTAGTATGGCTAGAAATCCAGATGGGTAGCAATAGGGATCTTTACTGGTAACAGTGGAGAATCAGCCATATCCCCATGCTGAATTGGGTGACATCCCAGGACAAGGCAAATACAGGGATAAATTCAGCTCTGTTTTCCTTGAATCTTGAAATATGGTTATAATGGATTTAAATATAGGCAGTTCAAAAAGATAGAAAGGGGTTCCTAGCTGGTTCAGTTGGTAGAACATGAAGATCTTGATCTCCGGATTATAAATTCAAGCCCCATGTAAGGTGTAGAGATAACTTAAAAATAAAATCTTAAAAAAAAGATAGAAAAAAATCTTTTTTAAGGCAATTTTTTAGCCCATTCTGGTGGTGGCTGATATGAAACTTGAATGGCAGACCTCATCCAGAAGATGGTCCAGGTTCATTGACCTTCTCTTGGTAGAGCCATTTAAGAGCTTATTAAGATACTGATTCCAGAGCTCCAGCCAGGGACTTCTGAGTCATTGTATCCAGGGAAGTGAGTGAATTTCTGCCTTTTCAATGAGAAATTCTCTGATGCAGCTCTTGGCTTAAAATCACAGGCAGGCCCATGTGGCCTATAGAAACTGAGGGCATTGTCCTCCATTCCTCTGGCAAGAGCATCTCACTTTCTTTTACAGAATTACTCTGCTCATCCTATGGAGTAGAGAACCATGAAGTAATAGTTCATCTTATGCCCTTAGCTCATCCAATCAGATCCTATTTTTCCCAGAGTGAGGTAAGAACAGGAAAAATCTCTTGGAGCCCATTAGTTCTACAATGGTACTTTGACTACCTGTTATTAATGTCTGCTACCAGATTCTTTTTTTTTAAGATTTTATTTATTTATTTGACAGAGAGAGGGAACACAAGCAAGGGGAGTGTGAGAGGGAGAAGCAGGTTTCCCACCAAGCAGGGAGCCCGATGCGGGGCTCGATCCCAGGACCCTGGGATCATGACCTGAGCTGAAGGTAGACACTTAATGGCTGAGCCACCCAGGTGTCCCTGCTACCTAAATCTTGAAGCAGTTCTGGTCCCAGATTTGTCCAAGTTCAATCCTTCAGCCATTGCTTGGATTCTGTGAACCATCACAGAGTCTTCAGAGATTATTTTTTTACCTCAGTCAGCCAGAATTATTCGTTGATATAACCAAAGAAGCAGGGAAGAACATGAAATCTTGTCAAGTGGTTGGTGTTTGGCTTTGGGCACATGCTGTGTCTAGGAAGGAGAAGAAGTTCTTTCTTCTGTATAGTCCATGTCAGGAAAATCTACCATGGCCTCCACTTCCACCCCAGAGGATGTATAACATGTTTCTTTTCTCTTCTTGAGTTTGGGTAACTCTATTATCTCTACCCAATCTTTTTCTGTCTATCTGTTTTTCTTTCTAGGTTCTGAGGACAAGAACTTTGTCTTATTACTGTCTCTCATTCTGCAGACTAGTGAGGAGTTTGGAGTCTAGAGGGCTACATGTGTGGCTGTGAAATGGGATTATATTCTAAATTTGAGCAGTGATGCAGGGGATCCGTCCTACATCATGAGCCCCACCTATTTCTCTCTACCTTCGATTATCCCTGTGCTTCCTAAGGAAAAATAACTACTTTTCAGCTACTTCAATATGACCTTTGCAGTCCAGAGGTCTCTCATTTGTTTAGGGATTGGTGTATTTCTTGGATTAATTTCTCCTATTTGGGACCACATTTTATTTCCTGCCCCTTCTGAGTTTATTCTGTGTTAATGTCATGATAGACAAAAGAAACATATCCATTTCTAAACTCCCCAGGACCTCAAGTCATACAAGTTTCCAATTAGCATTGTTTCCTTGGCAGCCCAACTTCCTGATTAAAGAGCTTCAGTGGCTTTGGAAAGTTTTAGAATTTAAAACTGAGTGCTAACAGAGACCCAGGGGCAAGACCTTATGAATAGGGGCCAGAAAGGAAAGCAGGAAAGCATATGGAGCCAATGAAAGGGGTGGGGGAGACCACTGTTTCTGGAGAGGCGAAGGAGGACAAAAATAGCCTATGGAGATAATTTCCTCTCCCACAAGCAGAGTCTGTGGTGAGTTCCATAAAGGCAGTGTGGTCTGAGAATCGGGAAATTCCAGGGGGCTCGTCTTTGTTCCTGCTTTGTGAAATGCCACTGAATAAATCAAGGAATCTTTCTTTGTAACTTTTTCCTCTATGAACTCACTTCATGGCCTAGATGTGCTCTGAAATATCACATTTAAAGCAACCATGGAGGATATCAGAGTCCAGCTTAGTAGTATGGAGAGGTGAAATGTGACTGGCTAGATGTCAGGAGAGAGAATTCTATCTCCTATCTACTTATTTAGCTTATATCATGCCACACTATAGTTCACCCCTCTGCTCCAACTTACTGTTATTCTGTGTTACACTATGCTCTCTCACATTCATGCCTTTGCGCACATTATTCTCTCTGCCTAGAACAGCTTTCCTCTTTGACTTAGGTAGGGTTCCCAAAAAACAAAGAAGAAGACAGGATTCTTATGATGTCTTAAGGGAGTGGTCTCAGGAAAAGGGAAGGGAAGGAAACACAATAGAGTAGGGGAAGAAGCTAAGCAAGAATGTGATCTCAACAGATTCTATAGGGAGCTCTGAGTGTGGATTGGGCCATAGAGATTGTCCCAATTCCAGGAAGGGTCTCTGGACCCCCATGTCAGTCATTGGAAAGGGGCTATTCCTGTAGATTGGGTGTGTAACCTCCTGATTAGGTGCCTCCCAATGGTCAGGAGCAATTGTCTCAGGAAGGGGGCAGGTGTGAAACATAGCAGTCAATGCTAACAGCAGCTGGGCAATGGGAATGTTATCCTAGTAAAGGAGATCTTGGTGGAGCACTGACAACATCCCTCCACCCACATTCTTCACCTTGGTAGGTTCTAGTCACTGATTTTTCAAGACTCAGCTCTGGCCACATGTTCTTTGATCAGTTTTTTCCTTTCTAGCTGGTTAGGTGTCTCTCATCTCTGTTCAATAGCCTCCTGGACTTACCAACCTCCATCTCATCTCCCTGTATTAATGGGCCTACATGAATATCTTTTCCTCAATTCTTTGTCCTTGGTAATGTGGGATTACCTTTCTAATCTTTATTTACCATGCTTACCACAGTTTGCACAACAAAATAGTGTTACATAAAATTGTGTTGAGTGGGTGAATTTAATCTTGGATCCTCCATTAGTTTGCTGTGTGATCAAGATCATATACCTAACTTTTGTGAGACTAAATTCCCACTTTTATAATTAGGGAATAATACCTGTCCACTGGTCCCTTTCTGTTGTTGAGGAGGTCAGGCCACCCAGCACTATTGTAGCTGTGAGCAAGAGGCATGGTATGAAAACCAGATCTTGCTTTATCTCACTCACCCTAGTGCAAGAATCTGGGTGACATTACCCATAAGAAAGTGGTATGCAGCCTAGACAGAAGTGCCCCTTCTGCCCTTTCCCTCTGTTGGTGCTTTGGACAGCTCCCATAGATCTTTTCACTGGGCTGAAATCTGTCTACCAGTAACTTCTCTTGAGTCTTAATTTTGCCTCCTTGAGCCACTCAGAACAAGTCTGCTCTGCATTTCACATGACAGTCCTTGCAGATTGATTATTTCAGGGAGTGTTGCTGTCTCATATGCTGTTCTCACCTCTTGCTGACAGCTGCATCCAAACCTTTGAAGTTTGAATCTTGCTTTCTCCCTCCTTCCTTCCTCAGTTGTCATCAGCTTCCTCTGTTACCCAGACTAGATGGAGAGAGTTGGAGGTTCACTGTTTGCTAGGTTCCCAGGAGAATGGTCCTTGGGAAGGCCTTTAGAGGACATAGATGGAATCTTGTCTCTGTTTTTCTAATCCTGCCAACTCAAGATCATTCCTCCTTAGAGGGATCCTACATGTCCCTATTTTCCTCAACAATATCATGATGACAAATGATATAGATCCATAATTAATTTTTGACTTTTCTGGGTAAAGTATGGTTATATTAGGGTGACAAGGAAACACCAGTGCACCAAGGGCTAGCATGTCCAGTGGTCATTAATTAGCTAAATGATCTTAGGCAAATTTCACTCTTTGTTCTGGAGGTGGCTCCTGGAGCTCTCAACAAGTTAAAGACATACAGCAGTGGACAGAATAATAAAATATCAGAGAGCCCAAATGAATAGGTTTAGTGATGTTTTTGATGGGGGTGAGGGAGAGAGAATAATCAAGGGTGACCCTCAGAGCCTGTAGGACCTCTAGCATGTTGGATGGGGAGGAAGGAGGAACTTGCAAAGGAAATAGAGGAACCAGGAAATTGAGAGTAAAACCAAGCTATGGTAAAGTCCTGAGAGCCCAGATGACTGCAGGTGAGGAGAGTAGTCTTCACTGCTAAGGTACAAGTAAGATGAGGACTGAAAATTGTCCTTGGATTTCAGCAACAGAGAGGTCACCTGATGATCATAGAGGCTATTTTAAGCCTGTGATAGGGGGTGGAAAACAGAGTGAAATGAATTGAGGAGTAAGTGGGAAGGGAACATATGGGGACTGCAAGGATAGACAACTTTCTGGAAAACTTTCGGTGTGAGGAGGAGGAGAGAGGGCTATAGCTGCAGGAAACGTGGAGTGGAAGGAAGATATTTTTAAGGTGGAAAAGACCTGAATTGGGGAAAATGTGATTGAGAGGAAAGGGTTGATTCTGTAGAAGAGAGATGGATGACTTGGTACCCTGAAAAGATTAGAGAGTGTGTGGCAGAGGGACCGTCCTTGGCAGAGAAGGGCACTGCCTTGAATGTCAATCAGGGATGCATGTGTCGCTGTGGAAATCACGTTCTAATTCAGCAGGCCACTGCTATTTCTCCTTCCCTTACCTGGGGCCAAAACACTTGCTTGATACCTGTCACCCAGACCTTACTCCTCAGCAACCTGAACTCCAAATGCGTGTGTCAGATGGAGGGAGGAGAATGTCTCAGGACTTCACAGGCTCACCCTTAATGATTGGGACTAAACCCTTTACTGCCTCAGTTCAAACAACGGTTGATCAGGTGTGATGATTGTGCTAAGACTCTTTGCTCACTGTCCCCTTTCAAGTGTTCATTATCATCAGACTTCCCAATTCTCATCTTGCTGACCCACAATTGACTGTCTCTCTCCATCCCCTCAGACCAGCAGGACAAGCTTCTATTGTGGTGCATGAAGGTCTCATTTCTCTTGGTCTGGCCCAAACTCCTCTGTGTCTGGGTCCAGAGTGAGTCAGCATTCTCTAATGTTCTTGGCAAGTCCGTTTTTCTTATAAATGAAGTGATTGGCCCCATTTGCCTAGTTTATGGAGAGGCCAAAGGAGTCTATCTGCCTCACCTGTGTGTGCTAAGTGGCTTGAGTGTCATTTAATCTGACTTCAAGATGTGTGACTAATTTCTATAAGTGTTAATAAAATGCTGACCATATAAAAAATATCCAAGTGTGACATTTTTTAAAAATCCAAGAAGCAATTATTAGAAACACCAATTAACTAAAAGCTTTAATATGCTCATGTGTATTTGTGCATAGCTAGCTTCCTAATGGCTTTGAGACAGAACCACAGACTTTTCTAAAGCACCAAGAAACTGCAAGTCAATAAACATTCTATTCCCGCGCCACCCTATACTCATCCAACCCAATGATGATGAAATGCGCACTGACAAGAGCAATAAGAAAAATAATAACATTATCACAGGATCAATGTCTATTGCTGGCTTCATAAATAAAGGACTTGGCTTCCCATTGATGTATAATTTTTGTAAATGCCTCTGGAAATTTAAGTAGCAGTAGCAAAACATTATCCTGAGATAATGTTCAATTTCTCCTAACATAAGCTCTTAAACCTTGGACGTGTGCAGTTTTCAGTCTGGGACAAATTCAGGAGAACAAATCTCTTTGGAACAGACTGTGGGAGATTTATTTTAAACAGGCTGGCTTTATTGCTGTAGGTCTAGGGGACATGAGAGTAGATGGTGGTTAGAACAACAGAGGCAGAGAAATCCCAGAAGCTTGCTTTTTCTGTGGCTTGCTCTGAGGTATCCCTCCACAAAATGGGGAGACTCTCTTCTTTCCATGTCCCATACTGGTGCTGCAGCATGTCCCACATTTGCACTCGGGGACAAGTGTGAAGGCTCATAAGGGTTCACCTGTCTCTGTAGGATATTAGGATGTCTTAGCATTTTGTTACCCCTTGTTGTCTCTCAACTGCTCTGGCAAGGACTCAAATAAATCCCTGGGGCTGTGTAATCAGCACCTGGCTTGAATAACAAATGAACTCCTGCTAGCTCTACCTTAGGAGAAGTATTAGAGTACTTTGAAGCCATAGAATCACGGATACTAAAGCTGAAAGATAACCTCTTCCAGAGATCTAATCTAGGATTCCTCAGCCCCTATTCCTCAGAAGGAATTCTGAAGATCCAGCTCAGAGGGCTGGGAAGTAACATCCAAGTCTACTGGTAGATAAGTGTTCCTTTGACTTGAGCTTGTGCAGAACCACCTGGGACTCATTAAAACACGGTCAGATTGCCTGACCCCACCCTTAGTTTCTGATTCTGTAAATCTAGGGATCGGGCCCAGGAATTTGCATTTCTTTTCTTTTTTTTTTTTTAAAGATTTTATTTATTTATTTGACAGAGATAGAGACAGCCAGCGAGAGAGGGAACACAAGCAGGGGGAGTGGGAGAGGAAGAAGCAGGCTCATAGCGGAGGAGCCTGATGTGGGGCTCGATCCCAGAACGCCAGGATCACGCCCTGAGCCGAAGGCAGACGCTTAACCGCTGTGCCACCCAGGCGCCCCAGGAATTTGCATTTCTAATGAACTCCAAGGTCATGCTCACGATTTTGGTCTTGGTCAGAAGACTGTACTTTGGGAATCACTGGACTGGAGTTCTCTTCTCTTGATTTCATGATCCATAAGCTGGGCTCCTTTGAGCTAGTAGGTGAGTGTCTGCAACCTATGGGGTCAAAGAGCGGCAGAAATACTCACATTCCCCAAGGGAAGCTTATTTCTTTATAGGAGAATCTGAATAGTTTTTGCCTGAGTGAGAGAAAGCTACGTTCCCGGCCATGACCTCAGGCCTGGTTCCAGCTACTCCAAAGCCACGTAGGCTTGGAAAAACACAGGGATTTCTCATGTATCTTGGCCTCTGACCTCAAGTCTTTTAACTTGGGAGGACTATCACCTTTCTGGGAATCTGAAATAGAAAAGCAAACTTGTGAAGTCGTAGCTGATGACTGAACAGTGAATTTGCATTCTTTGTGGTGAGTGCTCAGTGCCAGGCAGACCTGACAGTGATGAAAGATGCTGGATTGCACTAAAATTCCATCAAGGCTTGCAAGGTGGAGACCCCAGCCACTGAACCCAGGGCCTCTGGCCTTTCTTGTCAAGGCATCTGTGGGACTGGGAGACAGTTGAAAAACTGATGGTTAAGCAGCAAAGAGGGAGGTGGAGGGAAAGAGGCAGCAAGGTGGGCATGGCAAGGTGGGTATTTAGCAGACTGAGGCAGTAATGAGGTAAGGGGTTAGTGGGAGAGGAAGACAGGGTGGAGAACAATGGGAGGATTTCCTTCAGTTCTGAGAATTTTAGACCCGAATTCAACCTTTCTTCTTCCCTGATGGAAGAATCTCAGGAGAAACTCCATTTGCCTCACTCAGAATGTATTGCATGGTGCACTGGGTGTTATACGCAACTGATGAATCATCGAACTTTACATCGGAAACCGGGGATGTACTGTATGGTGACTAACATAATGTAATAAAAAAAATCATTAAAAAAAAAAAAAGAATATAGTCCCAGCCCCACCTGAAACAAGCGGAGAGAACAATTAGGCTCTTTGCAGGGGTATGCATTCTAAATATTCTTCCTCACACTGCTCTCTCACACCAAAGTTAGAAAACAAAAATGCTATAATTGTCAAGTCGTTGTCCTTCTCTCTCTCAATTTCTAGTCTGCAGCCTTTCTAAGTATTTTCTCCCCTTTGTTTTAATTCCTTACATGATTTTCCCTTTGTATTCTTTCTCATTGGCTCCGTTTTTGTTTCTTTTTGGGGAATTCAGTCTTCTGCTCCTCCATCTATCAGACTGCATAGGTGTTTATGAAACACAAGGTTTGTGGAGCCACTCCTCCCCCATGCAACTTCCGTTTCAGGCAAAACAATTCCCCCTCACTTCTATTTTGCTTAATGTAAACGCTACTGAGGTGTAACCTGCATATAGGAAAACACACAGATCATACCTGTATCTTCGCAGAGTGAACACATGGAGTAACCAGCACCCAGATCAAGAAAGAGAACATGGCCAGCCCCCCTCGAAGCCCCTAGAACCCCCTTTCAGTAATCCCCTGCCTCCTGGAATATCCATCCTCCTGACTTGTAACACCACACATTAATTGTGACTGGTTTTTGATTTTATGTAAATGGAATCATTCGATACATACTAATTTATGGCTGGCTATTTTTCTCAGTATGATGTTGGTGAAATTCATTTGTTGTTACATGTCCTTGTAGTTAGTTCCTGTTTTTATTGTTCTCTCTCCCTCCCCCTCTCTGTATAATGGATATATGCTTTATTCGTTCTGCTATCGATGGACATTTGTTTTTTTCCAATTTGAGACTATTATTAATTTCTTGGCTATGAACACTTTTTCCATGGTTTTCTGTGAACACACATCCTCTGTCTGTTGGATTTGTGTAAGGCTGGAAATGCTCCACAGATTGGCACTCAGCTTTGGCAGATACTACTAAATGGTTTTCTATAGTTGCTTTCCCAATTTATAGTCCCACCAGAAAAGTGCAAGAGTTCTGCTTGCTTTACAGCCCCATTTGAGATTTTTAATGTTAGTCATTCTGGTGTGCGTGTTGATAGGGGATTGTGGATTTAATTTGCATGTCTTCAGTAGCTAGTACAATTGAGAACCTTTTAATGTATTTGCTGGCCATTTAAATACCTTTTTGGTGAAGTGCCTCTTAAGTATTTCGTCCATTTACAAAATCAGATTATCTGCTTTTTCCTATTGCTTTGTAGGAGTTCTTTATAATTGTGGGTATGCATTCTTAGATGGATATTCTAGGAGCAAGTGTCTTTTCCCAGCCAGTGGCTTACCTTCCCACTCTCGTCATTAAAGTCCCTACTTTATAATTGTCAAACACATGCTTTAACCTCTAGCTCAAATGTCACCTTTCTGGTGACTTTTTCCTCATCCCCTATGTCCCAGGATCATGGCCCATGCATTGGCCTCCTACAGCATCTGCCTAAAACCCTCTCATAGCAATTGTCACCTTAGCTACAAAGATCCATTTTCTTACCTCTTCCCTTCCACCCCATTAGCCCTTCCGAGACAGACTTACTGTAAAGGGAACAGTGGCTGCTATTTTCATGGACCATCTGGGCATTTTGTTTGTTTTTTACTTTTTAATTATCTGTGTCCCAACTTTCTACTGTGTGAATAGCCTTCATAATGATAAAAAATACATATATCGTACCTTAAAGAAAAGAAATATATATAATATTGTACCCTTATTCCTGCCTCATCTCCAACACTATGTGTTGGACATCTGTCTAGCAGAAATTTCAGTCAACATGGTAAAAAATGAGCTTTTTCATTTTGTTTTTCTGACCCAGCTCAGTTTCTTTCCTGGCCTTTATGCCAGGTATGGGATGGCAGTATTATAGCCCAGAAACTAAGGACAGCAGAGATTTGCTCTAACTTCTAAATTTGCTTTTACTTCCTTCTCCAACATTCAAACCATGCTTTCTAGCTCTACTGTCTTTGCTTCTTTCTGTTCTCTTGGAAAATTATAACAGCTTCTAAATGGCTCCTTTGCCCACTTTTGTCAGGGAAAAAAAAATCACACTTGATGGAGTTAAACAGATAAGGAAGATTTCATTCAGGACTACTGTAATAAAGATCAAGATTATTGCCATAGGGGAAAAAGATTGAATTCAATTTCATAGGAACAAAAGATGGGGAGTTTTTAAGTACTGAGTGGAAAAGTACTGGAGGACTTTAGGGGGCAGGTTGGTCAATGTGATTAGGCTGTCTGTATTTGCTAATTGGTGTTTATCAAAGTTAGGCTTCTATCCTGCCAGCAGAGACTGGGAGATGGTTTTAAGAGGATTGCATTTCAAAGGGATGACTCCTGGGTCCTTCAGAACAACATCCCTGAGTTGTAATTGGCTGGGAGAAGAGTTAGCTCTCAAAGGGGCAGGGAAAGAATTTCCAATCACTAGTTTTCTAAAGTAAATGCTCTAAGGAAAGGGAGATCAGGACTGATAGTTAGAAAGAAGCCTGTCAAAAGTCAAACCGAGGGGAATGTTAGTCTTGGTTATGCTCACCCCAATTTAAATATCAGAATTTAAACTGGTCTTAACATTCTATTTCTTTGTTGCAAAGCCTTCCATGGCTCCATACTAACCACCAAAGGAGCTCTAAATTCATGTACACATTGAAGAGTCTCTATACTCTCACCCCAGGCTTCCCTGAGTCTCACTCCTGCCATACGGGAGGTGACACTGGCTTGAGCATTCTGGGAATGGTTACATCTCAGTGTGCTGATGAAGAGTGTCTCTCTGGGTCACTAGACCAGCCACGGGGAGCCCAGAGGAGGATCATAAATGGGTGCCATTCTTTGGGGCTGGGGCAAGGGGTCCCTGAATCTCTCTGTAAACTCTGCCTGGCAGGGTGAACTGCGGTGGACCCAGTCATTGCTCCTGGTCTTCTCCCCATCTGTTTGAGGATATGGAAAAAAGAGGTGAGGCAGAGCCATGAAGGTCAAGTCAGCAAGGGTTGCTGCCCAGGCCACCTGGGCTCTCTGCTCCTCTTTCTGGTAAGTGGGGGTAATGACACAATTAGTTGTATTTATTGTCTTTTTTTAAAGTTAAAAAAATTGATCTTTTTATATGAGATTATGACCAGCCATTTTACATTGACTTAGTATTTTATAGATACTGCATATAATACTCTCACTATGTTAGATAAAATGACCACCATTTTAAAGGTGAAAGAACTGAGGTGGGGAGAGGTTAACTTTAAAGTACCACAGAATGTAAGTTTGGTGATATGACTCTTAGGCTGGGTGATGGGTGACTGAGAGAAACAAGACCAGGTAAATTCCAAAGTCATTAGACTGCTAGCTAGGTGTGTTTCCAGGAAGACAGGCATTTCCCCTCAGGCAGGTGTTCAGAGAGTGACCTGCCCTGATGTCTTTGTAGTGACCCAGCTGTCCCTTAAGGGCTATCTGAAGGCTGCATCATGTCAGGGTCAGTTTGGCAAAATTCTATGACTTTTCCTCATTTGGAAAACACCTGTGCCCCCCAAGGTCAAGATTGTGAGCCAATCGTGTCCTGCGCTTTTCCTGTGAAGGTTGAGGATCGGATGTGGCTTTCTTTAATGTCTCCTGAATGACAAGGAAGATCTAAGATTCTATACGTTCCTGGTTCCACCAAAGACACAGAACTCAGTTGAAAAGGCATAATACATTTAAGTGTCTGAAATTCAATCTGGAGTTGAAGGAGCAGCATCTAATGCGCCTTTGGAGAAGTCACTGTTTTACCTCTGCGTGTGGAGGGCGGAACTGCCTCGCCACTTTGGTCCCTGGAAAAATGACAAGGACTCTTCATCCTGCCTGTGGGGCTGCCTTCAACCTCTGCTGTGTCTAGAGCTTGGGTCATATTTAATTCTTAGGGCTGCTTTTTTTGGGTCCCACTTTTCAAGGCTCTCAGCTGTAGTTTTCTTAATAAAGGGACAAGAGGTTGAGGGATTAGTAACTATAGTTACCATTTATTAAGCACTTTATCAGTTAAGGCTTTTAATGCAAACAATCAAAACTGGCTTGAGCAGAAGGGTAATTTATTAAAGGATATTAGCTTGTACACAAAATCTCCAGCAAAGCTAAAGAACAGTTTGGAAGCTGTGTAGCCAGGAACAATACCCCAAATCTCACTACAGAATTTGAGATAATGAGGACATTGCAGCTGCCACCCCTGGCCATAGCACCACAGCTTGACCTGCTAATGCTGAACACTGGAAGCCATATCTAATTTTCCTGGCAACAACAATGAAAGGTAAATATCATTATTATCATTTTACACTGAGAAGTGAAGTTCAGAGATGTTAGCTAGCTTGTTTCCAAAGTCAGCTAGACTCTCTCAACCATGAGCTCAGTGGGGGTGGGAACTAAATTGAGTTTGCTCACCATCGCAAGCTCAGAACCTAGTACAGTGCCTGGTCCATAGTAGGTACTGAATATACTTATAGAATGAATATGCGGGGAAAGTGGTAGAGATAGGTATGGTTACTTTCCCTGCTTTCTTTGGTACCATATCCCATGTTTCTAGTCAAACGGTTGGGCAAATCACTCAGGATCAGGCAGACATAATGTTGTATCTTCTTGGCTCTGGTCATTGGTTCCAAAGTTTGAAGGATGTGAATTTGGCCAGATGTCCCATTATATGGAATAAGACTGAAAGCCAAATTCAGAGAGAAGTGAAAACAGGAATTATGACTCAATTATTCTGCAAGATGTTAATAGTGACTCTTTTTAAATTAAATACTATTGCTCTAGTCAAGAAAGGCTGGCTGAAAGTGGTGATTGTCATAGGAAGAGGGTTTTATTTTGGATGGCAACTCCATTGCCCCATTAGATGTATGTGCTCCAAGAAATATTCCAGAACTTGGTCAGAATGTATGCCTTTTCAGTCTTTTTTCTTCTCTCGTTGGCAAGCCCCCAGGCATCTTACCTTACCTATATTTAAATGGAGTCTTCGTTACTTACAGTTTTTCTACCTCCAAACTCTTGCCAATGAATATCTCTGAGATCTGTTTGTTGGGACACCTGCTGGGCCAAGGATGTGATGGTGATGATGGGTAGAAGAAAGCAACCTTCAAGGTAGACAGTGCAGATTCTGGTGGCTATGGATGATTTCAGGCCACGTGAGAACCCTTCTACCAGAAGCAATCTGTTGTGCAGGGCTCTTACATGACAAAGAAGAGAGCTAGCTCTAGTAATGGGACTGTTGTGAAGTTGTCAGTATTATGAAGTTGTCCATGAGTTGCCCTGAAGGGCCTCTTGCAGGAGCAGAGCCATAGCATGGGGTTCTGTGAATACTGGAATGTAATTTGGGAATTAGATGTTTGTTCTACCCAAGGTAACCCTTGCCTCAGACCATCTTGGTACATTCTTGTTAGTATGGAGACTCCCTCATTATCAGGACACAGTCATCCTCCCTTTGTTTCCACTCTAGCTCCAGCACTGATAACATGACCCTCTCCCACATTACTTCCATGGACCAGTAGCTAGCCCATAGATTAGCTTCTTAGGGACAGGTAGGTGTCATTCTTAATCCAATCAGTTCTTGCAAGGGGGACCAATGTCATATGGTATGAGCCTAGTGATTTATTTGCAAATAACCCCTTGGGCTCATTCGTCTGCAGGGTAGAACTGGAAGGGAAAGGAAAACATTTTAAAGCTTGTATCCTGACTTAGAAATGATTTGTTTATGATTTTACTCCAAAAAGCAGCTTGAGTTATTCTATAAAGAATTACTCTTGAGATTCATGAGTGTACCAGGTACTTCTCATGCACCAAACCACTTCCTCTCTCAAACCTTCTGATTCTTGTATGTTTCTGGCACTTTGCATCAAGCTTATACCTCTGTGTCTCTCTGCTTTGTTGCTTCAGGAATTTCTCTGAAGCCAAGGAGACCACTCAGTTACAACTAGGGAGGTGGAGGAATTAACAAATCTCTTCCCCGGAGCAACCCTTAACCAACAGGGAAAGGGAGTCAGTGGAGAAGTCCCTTGACCTCCCTGTCTTTGTCAATGTCTTCTCTCTGGTTCTTTCACACATCCCCAACAGTACTCACCCCTAGTTGCCACAGAGGTAACCAGCAATTACTGCATTTTATATCAGCTTTTCTCTCTTCTCTGTCTCATTCCTTACTTCTTCTTGGGAATATCTCTTAAATAAATTGCCTGCACCCAAGTTTTTGTCTTAAGCTTTTGTGTTTTGACACCAATTCTCTGACACCAACTGGGTTCCATTCAGACACTAACTACCTGGTATTGGCATAGACCCCACAAGTTAAGGACAAAGTCCTTCACAATACTGCTCCACTTCAGATGTCACCTGCAAGTCTCAAGTTCAGCTACTTCTGACCTACTGGCTATAAATTGAGAGACTTCCATGACCCCCTCATGTTTGATAATTTGCTAGAAAATCCCACAGAACTCACTGAAAGTGCTATAGTTATGATAACAGTTTTATTATAAAGGATGTAACTCAGAAATAGTCATATGAAAGAGATGGATAGGGCAACTTCTAAGAAGGGTACCAGAGCTTCCATGTCCTCTTCCTGTGCAATCTGGGTGCATCAATGTGTTCAACCAGGAAGCCTCATGGAGCCTCGGTGTACAGAGTTATTTTTGGAGTTTCATTACATAGGTATTATTATTGATCATTATGGATTAGCAATTATTATTAACTCATTGATTAACTCATGATTGAACTTAAACTCCAACTCTGTTTCCTTCCCCAGAGGTTGGGCTGGCCCATAATTCCAGTTCTTTAATTATGAGACTAGCTCCCATCTTGAAGCTATATAGGGGCTTCTGCCATGAGTCATCTCATTAGCATAACAAAGACACTCCTGTCTTGAAGGAAGTTCCAAGGGTTTTTGAAAATCTGCCAAGAACTGTGGACAATGGCCAGATATACTAATTATGCTACAGCTGTACTTTGGGAGTAATTCAAAGTGAGATAAAAAGTTTTTATACTCACACCCAATACCTGGAAAATGCACTTTGTGGGCAGGTTCCAACTTTCCCTCATGGGGTGAAGGAGAGGCAATCACAGAAGTTTGATGAGACAATATCATGTAAGGCCTCATATCCCCTGCTTATAGTGAAAACAAATGACAGTCACTTCAATTTCCTGAGTAAAGAGTAAGTGAATGAATGGATTGGCCTTGTAGGCCAGTGAGAATTGTGTACAAAGCTGAACATCCCAAAGAAGACTTCCTGGAGTACCATGTGGGCATTCTGAACAGCAGTCATGACTGAGACCAGGTCTCTAGAGGTTTTGAGAGCCCCATCCATGTTAATCAGCAAAGGATTCAACTTAAAGTCCATTTGTAGGGAAAGTTCACTCCTGTTTTATAAGGCTTGTGGTCCTGCCCATTCCAGCATGCTTCAGAGACTCTGAAACACTCTGGCTGCATGCAGCTGTATACCCCACTGGGTTTCAGAGCCTTTCTCATCTTTGTACTTGATGGATAGAGCTGCTGGTCCCACTGGCCCTCCCCATCCACCACTGGACCCAGCTCCCTACCAGCCCTCTCATCTCCAGAGCTTTCATCAGTCAGTTTCCATTTCCCAGGCTCAAGTATGTTCCCTGAAGATCTCTTCTACTTTCCCAGGATGCCCAGTCTCTGGGCCTTTCCATTCTCCCTGTGATGCTGGCCTTTCTTTCCTTCTGAATCATAAAGAAAGCAGCCTGCTGCTGCTCTGGCCATCGCTGCTTGTTTTAGTAACTTCGCTTTTCATAATGAGGCTTAATTGTAAGTTTTATTGACAGACTTATGTTATGCCACAGGAACCCATCTTGAATCAATTAAATCAATTAATCACACTGTGATTAACTTTAATGGTGGGATGTTTCCTACACACGGCAAATAACCATTCACATATGTTTCAATTAATATTTTTACCCCCTTTTGTTGACAAATGATCTATTGTACTTAAAATTAATTAAATGTTAGCATGGTCCCAATTAACATTGCATTAACAATAAAAAATGCCTCGATCGTCAATACTGAATAAAATCTGTGACAATCTGCCACTTCCATTGTGCAGCATATCCCATTTAAACACATGGGGCCTAAACTTTTTCCAAATATAGAAGATGATGTGGTCAAAATGTGAGGCCATGTTTAAAGCCATTGAAAATCTTGAGGATTTTGGCTCTGACTTGAGATAATCAGGGAAATTAAAACCTTGTTCACCTAGAAATAGTTGCCTATCCTCCTCTGTCTCTATTTCGCTAAACCAAGATTTAATGTCTCTCAATTGACATCACTTTATATATAGTGTCTTTTTATTTTATATTATTTTATATTATATTTTATATTATTTTATATTATATTTTATATTATTTTTGTCTTTTTCATCTCTGATCCTGTCTCATTCTCCTCTATCTTGAGTGTTTCTTTACCTAAATGCTATTGTGCTATAAATTCCAAACTACATCTTTCATTTTTCCCTCAATCTTTTGACTTTGAGACCCATCTAAGTAGGTGTATGGGTCCTTTTCATATGCAAACGTTATTGATCCATGCCCATATTTAGAAGCTTTGAAACTGTTTCCAACTCTCTGCTTTTATAAGCAATGCTGGGATGAATATCTTTGTGCATCTGAATTTGGGTATCTATCTGAGATATATTCCTTGGAGAAAGCAATCATTGGGTCATAGGGTGAGTGTACACTGTACCCCAGAATCATTCACCTTTTGCATAGGAAGAAATGGAGATCTCGAGATGTTAAGCAATTTTTCAAGGTCAAATTTGAAGCTAGGCTTAATCTCAGATCTTCTAAATCTAAGTGAAATATTTATTTCACAATATGTTACTCCCTCTCAATTTCTCAGTGGTCCCTGGAATTGTCTAAATAAAAAATCTTTGGTATGATAGTTTCATTGTGTGTTATAGCCTGGAATCTTCCTCATTTTAGTCACCTTAAGTAGAGACAAAATTCAATATATAAGTTGCAGTTCGCACAGAGACATATATAATTGCAATCAGGCAGTAGCATCAGGAATGTAAGCCCAAAACTGTTTTCTTCAAAAAGATCTGCCGTTTTTGGCAAAGGCCTATAAGACCAGCCAAATATTTTAGAACAGGTGATAGAGATATAACAATTATCAATATGAGATATCACAGTTCCTCTTACAAAAGGGGGCAAAGCATTGCTTTAATAATCAAAACATAACTCTTACATTTCTCTTTATACATAAGCTCACCCTGAAGGGTGTATGTGTGTTTGTCTCTGAGAGGTATAAAATGATGTAAGTCATCTAAGCGTTTGAGTTGTCTCTGGAACTTTATATTTCTTTTGGGTGTTTAAAGAAGGCTTGACTGCTAAAATGCCATCCTGAGGTATATTTTTCTCCCTCCCTATTTCCCCTGCCTCAGTTCACATTCTTTCCTTAAGGGTTAATTGAGCAAGTACTGAATTCAAGCAGTGGATAACAAGAATGACACACATTCCTTGTCCTTGTAAGACAAGGCAGAGGGAAATAAAAGACAGATTTGTGTGCTGAACCAAGTGCTGTGGGTGACCCGAGGGGAGAGGCATGAATCAGTGAGAGTGAGCAGTGAGCAGGGAAGTGGAACCTGAGCTGGACTTTATTTTTTTTTTTTATTTATTTATTTTTTTTTAATGATTTTTTATTATATTATGTTAGTCACCATACAGTACATCCCCGGTGTAACACCCAGTGCACCATGCAATACGTGCCTCCTTACTACCCATCACCGGTCTATCCCATTCCCCACCCCCTCCCCTCTGAGTCCTCAGTTTGTTTCTCATAGTCCATAGTCTCTCATGTTTCATTCCCCTTCTGATTACCCCCCTCTTTCTTTATCCCTTTCTTCCCCTACCGATCAACCTAGTTCTTATGTTCCATAGATGAGAGAAATCATATGATAGTTGTCTTTCTCTGCTTGACTTATTTCACTTAGCATTATCTCCTCCAGTGCTGTCCATGTTGTAGCAAATGTTGAGAACTCGTTCTTTCTGATAGCTGAGTAATATTCCATTGTATATATGGACCACAACTTCTTAATCCAGTCATCTGTTGAAGGGCATCTCGGCTCCTTCCACGATTTAGCTATTGTGGACAATGCTGCTATGAACATTGGGGTGCATATGGCCCTTCTCTTCACTACGTCTGTATCTTTGGGGTAAATACCCAGTAGTGCAATGGCTGGATCATAGGGTAGCTCAATTTTTAACTTTTTAAGGGACCTCCACACTGTTTTCCAGAGTGGCTGTACCAACTTGCATTCCCACCAACAATGTAGGAGGGATCCCCTTTCTCCACATCCTCTCCAACAATTGTTGTTTCTTGCCTTGTCTATTTTTGCCATTCTAACTGGCGTAAGGTGGTATCTCAGTGTGGTTTTGATTTGAATTTCCTTGATGGCTAATGATTTTGAACATTTTTTCATGTGTCTGTTAGCCATTTGTATGTCTTCATTGGAAAAGTGTCTGTTCATATCTTCTGCCCATTTTTTGATTTGTTTATTTGTTTCTCGTGTATTGAGTTTGAGAAGTTCTTTGTAGATCTTGGATACCAGTCCTTTATCTGTAGTGTCATTTGCAAATATATTCTCCCATTCCGTGGGCTGCCTCTTAGTTTTTCTGACTGTTTCCTTGGCTGTGCAGAAACTTTTAATCTTGATGAAGTCCCATAAATTCATTTTATCTTTTGTTTCTCTTGCCTTTGGGGATGTGTCATGAAAAAGGTTGCTTTGGCCGATGTCGTAGAGGTTGCTGCCTATGTTCTCCTCTAGAATTTTGATGGATTCCTGTCTCACATCGAGGTCTTTCATCCATTTGGAGTTTATTTTTGTGTATGGTGTGAGAGAGTGGTCAAGTTTCATTCTTTTGCATGTAGCTGTCCAATTTTCCCAGCACCATTTATTGAAGAGACTGTCTTTTTCCCACCGGATGTTTTTTCCTGCTTTATCAAATATTAGTTGCCCAAAGAGCCGAGGGTCCATTTCTGGGCTCTCTATTCTGTTCCATTGGTCTATGTGTCTGTTTTTGTGCCAGTACCATGCTGTCTTTGTGATCACAGCTTTGTAGTACAGCTCGAAATCCGGCATTGTGATGCCCCCAGCTTTGTTTTTCCTTTTCAACAGTTCCTTGGAGATTCGGGGCCTTTTCTGTTTCCATACAAATTTAAGGACTATTTGTTCCAGTTCTTTGAAAAATGTCCTCGGTATTTTGATCGGGATAGCATTGAAAGTGTAGATTGCTCTGGGTAGCATGGACATTTTAACTATGTTAATTCTTCCAATCCATGAGCATGGAATATCTTTCCATCTTTTTATGTCTTCCTCAATGTCTTTCAAGAGTGATTTATAGTTTCTAGAATATAGGTCCTTTACGTCTCTGGTTAAGTTAATTCCAAGGTAACGTATGGTTTTTGGTGCTATTGTAAATGGGATGGATTCCCTAATTTCTCTTTCTTCGGTCTCGTTATTCGTGTATAGAAATGCAACTGATTTCTGAGCATTGATTTTGTATCCCGCCACGTTACTGAATTGCTCTATAACTTCTAATAGTTTGGGAGTGGCTTCTTTTGGGTTTTCCATATAGAGTATCATGTCATCTGCAAAGAGAGACATTTTGACTTCTTCTTTGCCAATTTGAATACCTTTGATCCCTTTTTGTCGTCTGATTGCTGTTGCAAGGACTTCTAGTACTATGTTGAATAATAGTGGCGAGAGTGGGCATCCTTGTCGAGTTCCTGATCTTAAGGGAAAGGCTTCCAGCTTTTCCCCATTGAGAATAATATTTGCAGTAGGCTTTTCATAGATGGCTTTTATGAGATTGAGAAATGTACCTTCTATTCCTACACTCTGAAGGGTTTTAATCAGGAAAGGATGCTGTATTTTGTCAAATGCTTTTTCGGCATCGATTGAGAGGATCATATGGTTCCTGAGTCTTTTCTTGTTGATATGATGTATCACGCTGATTGATTTGCGAATATTGAACCACGCTTGCATCCCAGGTATGAATCCCACTTGATCGTGATGGATAATCCTTTTAATGTACTGTTGGATTCTATTAGCAAGTATCTTGTTGAGGATTTTGGCGTCCATATTCATTAGGGAAATCGGTCTGTAATTCTCCTTTTTGAGGGGGTCTTTGCCTGGTTTGGGGATCAAGGTAATATTGGCCTCATAGAATGAGTTTGGTAGCTTTCCTTCTGTTTCTATTTTTTGAAATAGCTTTAGGAGAATAGGTATTATTTCTTCTTTGAATGTTTGGTAGAATTCCCCAGGAAAACCGTCCGGGCCTGGAGTTTTGTTATTTGGAAGGTTGTTTATCACTGACTCAATTTCTTCATAATTAATTGGCCTGTTTAAGGAATCAATTTCTTCCGGTTTCAATCTTGGTAGTTTATAGGTTTCCAGGAAGGATTCCATCTCTTCCAGATTGCTTAGTTTATTGGCATATAGCTGTTGATAAAAATTTCTAATAATCCTTCCAATTTCAATGGTGTTCGTCGTGACCTCTCCTTTTTCATTCATAATTTTAATAATCTGGGTCCTTTCTCTTTTCTTTTGGATAAGTCTTGCCAGTGGTCTGTCAATTTTATTGATTCTCTCAAAGAACCAGCTTCTAGTCCTGTTGATCTGCTCTACTGTACTTCTGGTTTCTGCTTGATTGATTTCAGCTCTAATTTTGGTCAACTGCTTCCTCGTGCGTGGATTAGGCCTGTCCCTCTGTTGCTGTTCCAGCTTCTTGAGGTGAGAATATAAAAACTGCATTTTAGATTTTTCTATTCTTTTGAGTGAGGCTTGGATGGCTATGTATTTCCCCCTTAGGACTGCCTTTGCAGTATCCCATAGGTTTTGGACTGTTGTATTTTCATTCTCATTGGTCTCCATAAATTGTTTAATTTGATTTTTGATTTCCTGGTTTATCGAGTCATTCCTGAGCAGGATGGTTCTTAGTCTCCAAGTGTTTGAGTTTCTTCCAAATTTTTCCTTGTGGTTGAGTTCCAATTTCAGAGCGTTGTGGTCTGAGAATATGCAGGGGATAATTTCAATCTTTTGGTATCGGTTGAGACCTGTTTTGTGTCCCAGAACATGGTCTATTCTTGAGAATGTTCCATGGGCATTAGAATAGAATGAGTATTCTTTGGTTCTGGGGTGTAGTGTTCTATATATATCTATGAGGTCCAACTCGTCGAGTATGGCATTCAAAGCCTTTGATTCTTTGCTTAGTTTTTGCCAGGGTGTTCTGTCTATTTCTGAGAGTGGAGTGTTGAGGTCCCCTACTATTAATGTATTTTTATTTATATGTCTCTTTATTCTGGTTAAGAGTTGGCTTGTGTATCTTGCTGCTCCCCTGTTGGGGGCATATATATTTATAATTGTCATATCCACTTGTTGAATACTTCCCTTAAGAATAATATAGTGCCCTTCTGCATCTCTAACTATAGTCTGTAGTTTAAAATCCAATTTATCTGATATGAGAATTGCTACCCCAGCTTTCTTTTGAGGTCCATTTGCGTGAAAGATGGTACTCCATCCCCTTACTCTCAGTCTGAATGCATCTTTGGGTTCGAAATGAGTCTCTTGTAGACAGCAAATGGATGGGTCATTTCTTTTTATCCAATCTGCAACCCTGTGGCGTTTTATGGGATGGTTCAAACCATTTACATTAAGACTGATTACTGAGAGATATGATTTTAATGTTGCCATGTTGCCAGTAAAGTCTTTGTTTGTATTGGCTGTGACTTTCTGTTCTGTATCACTCTTGGGGCCTTTTTACTTTTATAGAACCCCCCGTAATATCTCCTGTAGGGCTGGTTTCGTGGTTACAAAATTGGTTAGTGACTGGCGATTCTGAAATGTCTTTATTTCTCCATCAATTCTGAATGACAGCCTTGCTGGATAAAGGATCCTTGGCTGCATGTTTTTCTCTGAAAGAGCTTTAAATATGCTCCCCCAACCCTTTCTCTCATTCCAGGTCTGTGTAGACAGGTCTGACGTAATTCTGATGCTTTTGCCTTGGTACGTGAGAAATTTCTTTGCCCTGGCCGCTTTCAATACTGTATCCTTGCATCTAATATTTGCGAATTGCACTATGACGTGACGTGGCGTAGGTTTGTCGTGGTTGAGCTTGGGAGGGGTCCTCTCTGCCTCTTGGACACGAATGTTTGTTTCCCTTGCTAGATTAGGGAAGTTTTCAGCTACAATTTGTTCAAATATCTCTTCTAGACCTCTGTTTTTCTCCACCCCCTCGGGGATGCCGATGATTCTAACATTGGATCGTTTCATTGAGTCAGTAATCTCCCGTAACCTACATTCGTGGGCGTGGATTTTTTTAAGACCATCTTCTATTTTCATTTTTTCCTCTATTAACCCATCCTCCAATTCACTAACCCGTTCCTCTGCTTCTGCGACCCTGGCCGTCAGAGCCTCTAGTTTTGCCTGCATTTGGCTCATAGAATTTTTAATTTCTGTCAGATTCGCTCTCATTTCTGTCCTTAGGGATTCTATATTCTCAGTAACCTTTTCGTTAATAGTTTTTTCAATTCTACTCATCATTTTGACCATCGTTACTCTGAATTCCATTTCTGATAATTTGGTTACATCCATATCCATTATTTCTGTGGCAGAGGCCACAGACTCACTGTCTTTTCTTTGCTGGGGGGGGCTTCTCCTTCTTGTCATTCTGATGAAGAGAGGTTGCGGGGTTTCCAGAGCCCAAATTATTGACTGGGTCCCAGGCCGTGCCCCTTGTTTTATAGGGATCTTAGGGATGTGGGCTTCTTCTTTAAAGATTTTATTTATTTATTTATGTGGCAGCCAACCAGCGAGAGAGGGAACAGAAGCAGGGGAGTGGGAGAGGAAGAAGCAGGCTCCCAGCGGAGGAGCCCGATGAGGGACTCCTTTCCGGAACGCCGGGATCACGCCCTAAGCCGAAGGCAGGCGCTCAATGACTGCGCCACCCAGGCGCCCGGGTTGTGGGCTTCTTGATTTTTCAGCCTGCCTTCTGTGTTCTGGGGGAGGGGCCTGCCGCGCCGATACTCAGGCAACCCTGTTTGGGTAGAGTCTCCGTGTCCCCTGCGAGGGGGGATGGGGATGGGCACTCTCTGAGCCGGTATTTCCAGGCTTTTGTTCTCTGGCGGCTTTCCCTGGCGGTTTGCTGTGCCTCTTCTGAGAGTCAGAGCAGCAGCGGCCAAATTTCAGCCTCTGTCACGGAACAGAGGGATTGCGGCCCGTTCTCTACTAATGTTCTGGCCACTTTAACTCTGTTTCTGTTGGTGCTGCTCAACCCTGCAGCGTCCCGGGATGTGCGCCCCACACCCGGCGTCCCAGCCCTCACTTCCAGGGCCGGCGCGTCTCTGTCCTTTGTGTTTCTAACGCCGCCAGCCGCCAGCCGCCCCGCGCGCGCTCCCGGATCTCCCGGTCTCAGTCTGGATCCAGCGAGCGCACCGGGATTCCGGGGTTCCGCGAGATGCCTGGTGGCGCGCGCACCCGGCTCACGGTCTCAGTCTGCTGTTTTGCGGGTGCCGTCCGCGAGCCCGCCCGCTCCCCCGTGCAAGTAATACCGCTTCCCGGCACACGAGAGCAGCGGCGGCTCCCTCCCCCTTCCGTTTATCTTCCGATATCTGTGCACGGTTTCATGGCTCCCCGCTTCGTACCTCAATACTCAGCGCTGGAGATGTTCATTTGTAGAGATCCAGATGTGTCTTCCTGCGTCTCAGGCTGGTTCCGTGGTTGTTTAGGCTGGTCTGGTACCTATCCAGCTCGACTCGGAGGACCGGCTGAAAACGGTGTCTCCTACTCCTCCGCCATCTTAACTCCTCCCCCCTGAGCTGGACTTTAACAGATGTGGAGAAGGTAGTCAGGCAGAGGAAGGAAGGCAGGTGTCACAAGTGCAGGAGACAGCCGAGCCCTTCTTCCTCACCCTGTACTGACACTGTCACCCCCTTCTCCTGTCCCTACAGTAGCCATGTTCAGCAATAATCCAGCATCCCTGAGGGAAGAGGAACAAATGTTCTACATTGCACCATGCTAAGCATACCCCTCCAGTACTTGTGCCTGTGAAATGCATTTCACGCCTCATCTGTTCCCTAAATGAGATGTGAAAGCAGTTTACACCTCGTTTACATTTGTGCTGTTTTACCAAACAGCATAGATACAGCTCCATCCAAAGTAATGAAATGAGGTCAGTCACCCCTTTCTCTCCTTGGATTGAATCCACCCAGCTCTTCAGGTCCTTCCCAGGCTCTGGTGGTTCCCAGGCAACCAGGAATCTACTAAGTGTTGGGAGAGAAGGTGCAAGGCTTAGAGGTGTAGGTAGCCACTGGTGTTCCGTTCCTTGCAGGTGGGGCAAATGGCCTTTCTTTCAAGCCAACAATTTACAATTTCTTTAAGTAAAATGCAGAAATCATAAATGGACAGTTAGAAGAATTTAACTTTTGCATCTAGCTATGTAACCAACACTCAGATTAAAATACAGAACATTTCTCTTACCCCTGAACATTTTTCTCATGTCCCTTTCCAGTCAATAGCCCCCTCCCCAAAGATAGCCTCTATTTTGTCATTTATCACCATAGTTACATTGTCTCTGCTCTAGAACTTCACATATAGGAAAGCATGTAGTGTGTACCCTTCTGCTCAAATAATGTCTTTGAGGTTCACATGTGTTCAGTGTATCAGTGGCTCATTCTTTTGAATTTTTAAATGGTTTCCCAATACCTGAGTGAACCAGTGTAGTCATGCTCCCGCTGATGGATATTTGGGTTGTGTTCTGTTTTTGTCTATTACAAGTAAAACTGCTGTGAATATTCCTGCACAAGGTTTACGGACATAGACATAGAGTTCTCTCAGGTACGCAGTTAGGAGTGGAATTTCTGGGGTGTAGTGTTGATGTATTTTAATTTTATTAGAAACTCCCAAACAGTTCTTCAAAGTGATTGTACCGTTTCATACACCCACTAGTAGAGGATGAAAATTCTGGCTGCCTTTGGTGATTCATAGTAATGAGACTGTGTTGGAACTCACTGTAAAGTAGCACAAATTCATTTGAGGAACTAGGGATAAAAGACAAGATTGAAAATTTGGGAAGAGAACTAGAACGTGAAAAGAATTCTATGCATGGATCTGTATTGCCCCCACTCATATCTCTTCAACGTTCTGATTTGGCCAAACACTCACTATACTGAAAAAAGCACAGTACATTTTGTTTTCTCAAAACTACTTGCCTGTAGGGTATAAGAAGTGAGTACTTGGAGCCATTCAGCAAACGGAGACTGATAATGTTTCTAATTTTTGCCAATCTGATTAATGAATATTTATCTTATTTCCATCTAGTTTTTTGTGCTTGATAATTAATGGAGTAGAGCATTTTGTTTATTTGCTTACCAATATTTGTATTTTTTCTTAGTGAACTGACTTCATGTCCTGTGCCAATATCCTCTAGTGTTTTCTTCCTCCTGGTGATGTTTATATGGCTGTATATTGCTACTGCTTGTCATATATGTTGCAAATATTTCTTTCATTTTTTTGCTTATTTTTCATTTAGAAAAATGACTTTTGTTATTTAAAACTACTACTTGCTCATCATAAAACATTCAAGCAATGGAGAAAGAATCATGGAAAGATAAAAATTCTTCCAAATTCCACTTCCCAGAGATAAAACAAAAAACAAAACCCAGAGATAATAAAGTTCTGGTGAAAATCTGGAGAAAAAGAACAGGTATGTAGGTAGAAGTTTAGAAGAATTGCCTAAGAATACAAAATAAATTGTAATTAAAACAGTTATACTTAATATAAGTAGGTCTTTATTACAAAACATATTAATCTTCAAAGATTCTTTAGTATGAGAAAAATTCATTCATGAATTTGGAATAATGTTTGAACCATTTAATTTAACTTTGGAAGGCATCTTTGGAAATATTTGCTATAAAAGTTGAAGAATAAGCAAACATACTTTTTTCTCTTATTTCCTTAACACTGTGATTTTATTAGTTATCTTATTTTAATGTTGCCAAGTTTTATAACATTTACAGCCTTTTCTCTAACTGTGATTCCCACAGTGGTCAATTTTTTTCCTATTTTAAAACACACCATCAGCATTTCTTTTACCTTGTCATTGCATTTATATTTTCTTTACTTTGGTTTATTGCTATTTATATTCATTTTATTATTCTAATAATTTTCTTCATGAAAGGATCACAGTGTTAGATTTCCTGAGTTCTTGCATCTTTCAGAATATTTCTCAGTTGCATTTGTACTTGGAGAATGACTTGGCTAGGTATCCAATTAATGAATATGTCTTCTTTTCACTCAGAACTTTATGGATCTTGCACCATTGTCTACTGGTATTAAATGTTGCTTGGATAATGCTGAGCTAAGCAAGAACCTCACCAAATCCCTCCCCAACATACAGTTACACACTCCATAAGCATGTCTATGACTTTCTTTTCCTTGATGCCCACCTGATTTTTCTCTTTTTAAATATTTATGTTTCGATGATTACTCTGGAGATTACAGTGTCTGTCTTTGACTTGTCAAAGTCTAATGTTATTTGGAACTATTATCCCTTCCTGGACGATGTTAAAAAATTTAATTCCATTTAACCTCCTATCAATTTATATGCGGTTTTTGTGCATTTTAGTTGACTTTACATTTTAAACACAACACTAATAATTATTCTTAATAAAACACAATTAAGGATAATAATATAATTATTGTCATTGTTATTTTATACAGGAAGCATTCGTTTTGGTTGACTTAACATATTTGGCTTTTTGCTGTTCTTCATTCTTTCCTGCATCTCTGAGCCTCCACGTGGAGTCATTTTCTTTCTGCCTGAAGAAGAGTCTTTGTTCTTTCCCTAAGTGTGTTCTAGATATGCTGCTTATGAATTCTTCCCATTTTTATTTGTCTTTGTTTCACCGCCATTCTCCAGGTGTATTTTGTGAGTGTTGAGTTCTAGATTTATAGTACTGTGCTTGCTGCACTTCGAAGGTATGAGTCCACTGTCTTCTGTTTAATTCCATTGTTTCTAAAGAGAAGTCAGTCACCGGGCAGTCTGATTGTTCTATGTAATGAGGATTCTGACTACAGACAGCTTTTGAGCCTCCCCATGTCCCACTCCCCCTTCTGCCCAGCCCTGGAGAAGCTGATAAGAAAGCCTGGGTGTTTCCTCCTTTGGTGCCAGTGGGAGATTCAAACCTCCTCGCCCTCTGACATCATTTCCGACCTGCAGGAGACGCCTACCCCGCTCTTCTCAGAGACCTCCATTAGGTAAGCCATCAACCCTTCCACAGCCTCTGGGTATCTTCAACTTTGGCTGGGGATCCACCTGCCTCTTCAGAGGACCAGAACACTTATTTTGTTAATTTTACCTTGGGGTATTTAAATGTTCTTTATTTTATTTTATTTTATTTTATTTTATTTCTTATTCTGCTTTGGCTTTTTGAACCAATAGTAGCTTTATACTTTTATCATCAGTTTTGAAAAACTCTCGGCCATAATCTCGCCAAGTATTGCTCTGTACAGTTCTCTGTACCCTTTCTTTTTGGGACTCCATTACATACATGTAAGTCTTTCTCACTTTCTTCTGACTCTTTTTCTGTATTTTCTTCCTTTTCTCTCCCATGTTTCACTTCGGATATTTTCTTCTGATCTTGCTTCCAGTTCACTAATTCTTTTTCATCAGTGTCTAAACCTGAACATTAAGCTCTTGTTTTTGCCAATTGAAATTTTGAGTTTAAGAATTTTGATCTGGTGCTATTGTATAATTTCTAGTTTTCTTCCCAAATCCTCAATCTTGTGTTTTATCTCCTTGACTATATCAGGATGGTTATTTTGAAGTTTGTGTTTGGGAACTCAATGATCTTAAAACCCTGTAGGTTGTTTTGAGTACTTCTTGTTTCTCTAGGTTTTTATTTAGGTTTCTTGCTTCTTCATTTCTGTGTGCTTTAAATTCTTGTGTGCCAGTGGGAGAATTGGCCCAAATTATCTAGTCTGCAGAAGTGGAAGCTGAGACTCTGGTTTATTTTATCTTCATCCCTATTGTTCAGTGACTTCATCAGAATAGAATTTGCTGATGGATAATTGCAATCAATCCCCCACCCCAATATTCCTCAGGGTGTTGTATTTCTTTTTCCAGGCAAGTTTACTTTTACTGTGGTTATATACTATTCTACTATTGTATGAGTGCATAAATATATCCAATATACACACATATGTATAAGATGGTTTTATTATATATTATCTATATTATAATTATTAATAATATTAGCCAATAATGTATAGTAACAGAGTGGAAGTGAACTCACTCTATATAAAGTATACACAGAAAGTACATAAATATTTGGTTCATTTTTCTTTCTCAGAATATTAATTATGTATATATTGATTCTTCTTTGTTTCTTATTTTTTCATTCCCTTAATTGTCCTTTAAATATCTGTTTTTTAAAAAGATTTTATTTATTTATTTGAGAAAGAGAGAATGAGAGAGGGAGCACAAATGGTGTAGAGGCAGAGGGAGAAGCAGACTCCCGTCTGAGCAGGGAACCTGATGTGGGGCTCGATCCCAGGACCCTGGGATCATGACCTGAGCTGAAGGTAGATGCTTAACTGACCAAACAACCCAGTTGCCCCTATCTGTTGTTTTTCTTACTGTTGGAGCAATTACCCAAGCTTTGTCATCCAGGGGCCTGGCTATATTTTTAGTTATAGATACTCAATAGTTTTCTGCTTCTAATATGACTTGAATCTCTGTACTGTTTTCATTTTCCTCTTCCATTTTTACCTTACCAGCTCACTTTATCGCTCCTTCTATTATCTTATAATCTCTTGATGCTTTTTGAACACAGTTTTCTTTCTGAGGTCCTTTTTTAAAAGAAAGTTACATGTAATTCTTTGAGACTGAGGAAACATTTGCATGGTTTTTCTCTTTTTTTATGTATACTTTTCATCTTATTGTTGTCCCCTCCCCCTATTTTTTTTTTGTTTGTTTGTTTCTTTGCTTTTTTTATGTGTGAAATTTGTCCCTTTTCATTTATGGCTCATCTTTACATGAGGTCATCTAATTCTTGTATAGGGAGAGACTTGCAGTAAGGGTTGAGCCAAAGATGTCTATGGCTTAGATTTGGTATTTGTAGCTTTAAACACGCTGCGATTTAATCTGTCCTCTGCCTTATCCTGGGCTTAATTCTCCCCTTGATTGTTGACAGTCAATGGCTAGTGTGGCACAGAGCTAATCCTTTACTTCACCGATTTTCTGGGACATTATCTAGCCTTTGTTTTCTTCCCATCTGCCTTCTCTCTCTCAATTAATAAATTAATTAGTTAATTAATTAATGACTGAAGTATATAGTTAACACACAGTGTTATATTAGTTTCAGGCATACAACATTGTGATTCAACAATTCTATACATTACTCAGTGCTCATCAGGATAAGTGTAGTCACCATCTATCACCATACAATATTATTGACTATATTCCCTATGCTGTACTTTTCATTTCTGTGACTTATTTATTTTATAACTGGAAGTTGGTATCTCTTAATCCTTTTTACTTAAGCAACCCCCCCCTTTGGTAACCATGAATTTGTTCCCCGTATTTAAGAGTCTTTTTTGTTTGTTTTGTTTCCACATGTAAGTGAAGTCATATGGTATTCGCCTTTCTCTGACTTATTTCACTTAGCATAATACCCTCTAGGTCCATCCATGTTGTGTTGCAAATGGCAAGATTTCATTCCTTTTTATGGCTGAGTAATATGCTGTGCGTGTGTGTGTGCGTGTGTGTGTGTGTGTGTGTGTGTGCATGTGTATGTAGCTTATATCTTCTGAATCTGATGAACACTTGGGTTGTTTCCATATCTTGACTATCGTAGATAATGCTGCGATAAACTTAGGGGTGCACATATCTTTTCAAATTAGTATTTTCATTGTCTTTGAATTTAGTAGTGAAATTACTAGATCATGTTCTTTCTTTTTTTTTTTTTGACAGACCTCCATATTGTTTTCCACAGTGGTTGCACCAATCTGCATTGCCACTAGCAGTGTGTGAGGCTCCCTTTTCTCAACATCTTTGGCAACATTTGTTATTTCTTGTCTTTTTGATACTAGCCATTCTGATTGATGTGAGGGTCTATCTCATTGTGGTTTTAAAAATTTATTTTAAAACATTATTTATTATTTATTTTTATTTTTACTCTTTTTTAAGTTTTTATTTTAATTGCCTGGTGCTCATCTCGACCAGCACACTCCTTAATCCCCAACACCTATTTCATCTCTCCCCTTTCCCCCCTTCCCTCTGGTAACCCTCAGTTTGTTCTCTATGGTTAAGAGTTTGATTCTTGGTTCGTCTCTTTTCTTTTTTTCCTTTTGCTCATTTGTTTTGTTTCTTACATTCCACATATAAGTATGGTATTTGTGATATCTATCTATCATCTATCTATCTATATCTATCATCTATCTATCTATCATCTATCTATCTATCTATCTATCTATCTATCTATCTATCTATCATCTATCTATCATCTCACATCTTCATCCATTCATTAACCAGTGGACATTTGGTCTGCTTCCATATCTTGGCTATTGTAAATAATGCTGCAATAAACAAATAAACATAGTGGTGTATGTATACATTTGAATTTGTGTTTTTGTATTCTTTGGGTAAACACCCTTTAGTGCAATTGCATTTTTTGATTAAATACCCAGTAGTGCAATTGCTGAATCATAGGGTAGTTCTATTTTTAACTTTTTGAGGAACTTCCATACTGTTTTCTGCAATGGCTGCACCAGTTTCTATTCCCACCAACAGTGCAAGAGGGTTCCTTTCTCTCCACATCCTCACCACCACCTATTGTTTCTTGTGTTTTTGATTTTAGCCATTCTGACAAATGTGAGGTGATATCTCATTGTGGTTTTGCTTTGCATTTCCCTGATGATGAATGATGTTGAATATCTTTCTATGTGTCTGTTGGCCATCTGTGTGTCTTTGGAAAAATGTCTATTTAGGTCCTATGCCCACGTTTTAATTGGATTATTTGTATTTTTGGTTTTTGGGTTTTATAAATTCTTAATATATTTTGGATATTAACCCCTTATTGGATATATCATTTGCATATATCTTCTCCCAATCAGTAGGTTGCCTTTTGTTTTGTTGGTGGTTCCACCTGCCTTCTCTTTGCTTTACATCTGGATGTCTCATTGGGTTAGGAGTCTCAGGAAGCACATTGGCCAGACTTGAAAAAAAGAAGATTGGTGTGCTGTTTCTGCAACATCTAGGATTACAATTTAGGCAGGGTTGAGGCAGGAGCATAATCCAAATCTAAAGGCAGAGTTTTGTTTCCTAGGCTGGTGACCAGGTGCAAGTGATGGGCATTCCATCACAGGCCTCAGCCAGTGTCTCAAGGCTGGGTTTGTATAGGAGTTCTGCATGTCACAGGAACTTCTGCTGAGGGTTGAGGAACCCTGGGAAGTTTCTTCTTCTGCAAGCCCAAATCAGCTCCTTGAGCTGATTCTTTCTTATACCAGTCCTTCAAGGACCTATCCAATTTTTTTTTTCTCAATAATAGCCACTTCCTACTGCAGTTTTGGGTTTTCATATTCCAGAGACTGGTTGTATGAGAAATCAGTCTCTCACTGTCCTGAACAAATGCTCAAACCTTTCTGTTTTAAGAGTTTTATTATTTACTCCTCTGGGCAGAAGGTACCTCAAAGTTAAGAGAATAGGAGAGCAATAAAGCTTATAGAACTCTGAGGTCCTGATTCCAGGGTTATAACCTCTGACTGCTTTCTGAGGCAAGATAATGTAAGGTCTTTGGCCTTACTGTAGGTTAGTGTATTGGGTAAGAAACTGGGTTTTAGATTCAAGCTATGGTTCTACTACTTACCAATTGTATGATTCAGGCAGCATACTTAGCCTTGTTCTTTAGTTTCATCCTTGTTAAATGGATATGATAATAGTGCCTACCTCCTGGGACTTTTGTAAGGATTAGTTGAGCTAGTATTGTAAAGGGGGTCAGGCTTTCTTGGTACACAGTAGGTGTTCAATGTACATTTGCTATTATTAGATTCCTTGCTTTTCTTCCCAAGTATGGAATCCTCACATCTCCCACTCTTTTTAGGAAGGTAAAATGGAGAAGAGTCTTGGTAGAGGAATAGTCATCAGCCCAAGAAACAAAACTCATACAGGCTTTTCACTGAGGGAACTCTCCCCCCTAAGCATCCTTCTCGTGGAGGGATCCTAAAACTAGAAGGACTCTTACCCCAACAAAACCCTTCCCCATGGGGATCCTTCCCTATGAGGACATTTGTTCATGAGGACCTTTTTCCTTTAAGGACCTTTAGTTTATGAGGATCCTTTACCCATGAGAACCTTTCTTTCGTGAGGACCCTACCCCTAAAAAGGCTCTTTTCCTATGAGGACCTGTTCCATCTGAGTACTAATCCTCCCAAGAGGCCATATTCCCCATTAAATATTGCTTCCATGAAGACCTTTCTCCATGAGGATCTTTACCTTAAGAGGACTATTACTTTCTCAGAACTCTTGCTTCTCAAAGACTCTTACTCTGGAAGTGGCCTCAGGAGACTCCTGGATAAATTAGCACCAAATTTTGGATCGTTTCTCTTCCTGAGACCCTCTAGCTGGGTTATTAGAACTCAGTCCTAAGACAAGTATATCTTCTCTTGGCATTGTGCATAACTGGCTGAGGGCCTTCTCTTTATGTTGGATATACATCTGGCTTTTGGAAGAGGACCAGTGGTGGCAGGTTGGCATGGATAAAACTGTCATTGTATTGATGACCCTGATTATTTTACTCCAGCTGAGTATGCAGTGACAGGAAAATAGGGTGTGCAGGCCACATGCCCATTAGCTCAGGATGCTCTGACAGCAGACTTGGTTGTGGGATATCATAGCACTAGGGGAATAAAGGGTAAGCATTCTTCTATAGGAAGGTATATGACATAGGGGTGGGGTTCTATGGTCTCTGGAGCCAATCATCTAGAGGAATTGGAAGACTAAATTGCGGAATATAAACAAAGTGGAATGAACAGTTACTGAATTCAACATTGTTTTGTTCACTCGCACCCAATTAACTGTATTGTTTCAAATTGTGATAATTTAAAAAGAATGAACCACGAGAGACTATGGACTCTGGGAAACAAACTGAGGGCTTCGGGCGGGGGGAGGGGATGGGATAGGCTGGTGATGGGTATTAAGGAGGACACATATTGCATGGTGCACTGGGTGTTATACACAAGTAATGAATCATGGAACTTTACATCAAAAACTAGGGATGTACTGTATGGTGACTAACATAATATAATAAAAAATATTATTATTAAAAAAATAAATAAAAAGAAAAACATAGTATTCCAAAGAGAGGAATCAGTATCTATCAAGACCCAGGGCATTCAAAGGAGTCCAAGATGTGTTTCTTTTCTTCTGGAGAAGTCTGGCAGGCCCTCCTGCCAGGAGTACATAGTTGGTAAAGAGAAATCATGGGAGATGAGACCAGAGAAGCATTATAGGTTCAGACCCTGAGAGCCTGCACTAAGGATTTTTGATGAGATTCTGTAAACAATGAGAATCCAGAACAGTTATACAGGAAGGGAGTGATCCACATCACTTGGGAGAAAGATAAACCTATTGATAGTGTACAGAATTGGAAAAGTGAGAGTCTGAAAGAAAGGAGTGCATTAAGGTGCCATTGTAGGAAGCCAGGTCCCAAATGCTGAAGGCCTGAAGTAGGGAAAGGAATGGATGAGGCATATATGAAAGCTTGATTAATCCCTTCTCAGTGATCAGAGAAATGAAATAGAGACAGATCAAAGAAGGCTCAAAGTTTCTAGCACAGGTGATTTAGAAATTGTCGGTCTTATAAATGAAGTCTCACATGCTTACTGAGACCATCACGGGCAATCATCTTTGATTATTGAGTAATGTGGAGAAGGGTATATAGGTTGATGATGAGGACACTGGGTAAAAATTAGAACACACATGTCCTACTTCTACCCCTTCCATGAACTGGTTGCCTAAGTGAGAATAGAGCTATTAGCCTCTTTAGGCTTTAATCTCTTCAATATTAATATGCATGGCCTGCCGATTTGTTTGAGTGGAGACAGTCTGTTTTGAAGGTCTGCACATTTCTGCTTCCTACTGAAAATGCAAATTGCACTTTGTTTTTCTTCTGATTGCTTGTATGTCCAAAATAGAAGAAAGACACCTGGATGAAATATTTTCACAGACTGCAATTCCCTTAAGGGGATCCCAGAGGCCTTAAGCTTCTCTTAGGTTCCTTTGAGGTCTCTCAGCCCAAGGGCTGTCACCACATGTCCTCCCTCTTGTCCACACTTTCAGCAGGTGTGTGTAGGCGGAGCTCAAAGTTAAAAGTAACTCAAGTAAACTCACACATCTTTTTTTTGCAATGTGCTGTTCAGTTGAAGCTCTTAAATTGTCAGTATTTTTCTTAGTGGCTAAACAGAACTAAAAACAAATACAGTAGCCACTAATAACCACACTATGTCTCCTACTTTCACCCCTAAACCTACCTCCCCAACAGACATAGCAGCAATGTGATGAGAATTGCCTATATACATAAGGTACCCCAAATATAATGTTCATGAGATAATCCTCATTGACAATGATTCCAAAGTTGAATCACAGGTAAACAGAGGGGTTATGATGCAAATGAGCTGTTTAGAGCACCCATTCCAACAATTGTAGCTTCAGTACCTTAAATAAAAGAGCACTTGTTTCCAGAGCAAGGGCAAGATTTAGAGAGGAGTACTCAATACTGCCACATTGGGAAAGTCAATTCAGTTACTTAGTGTTGCCTACTTCCTGATTCCATGGTCATTGAATTGTTGTTGACCTTGGAGATAAGAGTTAGAGCTCTAGAAAGAAGGGATGTTTGCCAAAAGTCTCAGATAAGAGAACATTTTGTCAACTCATGTGATTGAGGAAGTTTCCATTGGGTTGCTTTGGAACTCACTGAAATATCTGCATACTGGAGTGGATTGAACCCATGATAATGGAACAGAATAATGAGTTTCTCCCAATTTCTGTTCCAGATAGCCATCTTAGCCCATAGGACCAATTCTTTGCAGTTTTCCACATATCCATGGATATAACTCAATAACAAAGAAATCCCTATGTCATGGCTATGAATTAGCAAATGGTGTCATCTTAAAATTTGAAGGATTTTTGACAAAAAATGGTAGAGATGAGAAGGAAGAACTGGTAAGTTCCCATTCTCTCTATTGAGAGAATACCTAACTACCTAAGAAGTTAAGAAGATCTCTGGCAAACAAAATAAAACAACTCGGTAAATAAATTCCTCTTGACTGAATTGAGAATGAGAACTGGTTATCAGCAATGGATGTGTGTGTGGGAGCAAATTTATGATCATATTAGATTTACCAACCAAGTTTTGCAAGGATCTATACAGAGTGGGAACAATCCCAAGATGGCACCCCAGATAGTCCCAAATTTAAATGATAAGCTGAAGGTCATGGGGACACTAGAGAGGTATTGGAGGCAGATATTATCTTGATGGGTTTCCTTCTGTTTGATTAGGTGTAATGTGTGGTGAAGAAAGAAAGGGTTCAAGGGGTGGAGAGACTGTTTAGCCCAAAGCATTTTTCTGCCCAAGCCTGCCTTGTTTTGCCTATATTTACCACAATGCCCCATGCAGTCCCTCAGAAGACTATTGTTTTTCAATAAATTGAAAACTTTCCTTTTTTCTTTTGATATTTTCCTAAAGATTTAAACACTAATATATTTGAGCCATAGAACCTTCAGTAGCAACTAGGTCAGGTGCTACTAAAACTGAACAGACATAGACTTCCTATCACTACATAAGAATGAGTAAACATTTTGCTCATTTTACTCAAAATCTTCCAATATGTATATATAAAATCTGTAACTATTTGTAAATCTCTATCTATCTATCCATCAATCTATCAATTTTCCATCTATCTGTCTATAAATCAGTAATAAAAAATTTAGGATACCAATATGGACAAATAGTCCATTTTCAACAAATCTACTGCTACTAATAGATAAATAATAATAGAATTCATTGAAATCAGAGGGGGCATTGTCAATAAAATGTAAGTAGAGAATCATGAAAAAATTATCTTTTATGGAAACAGAAGAGTTCTTAGAAATAAAAAAATATGCTGGAGTATTTTAAAAAATCCCTAATGAAGGATATCACAGTATTTAACCCAAATAATTTAGTGACATATTTCACTTCCCACAAGCCTTCCTGAAAGTTTATCCAAATAACTTGGATAAAACATAAAATTAACAAAAGAAAAAAGAAATCCTAATTGTTCAGTGTTGTGAACACAGAAGGAAGATGCATCACTGTCCCTGGCTAGACAAATACAACAGAAGGTGAATACTTTCCCTACCAATGGGATGGATATGGTTTGGTGACAGATCTGCTCCATTAGAACCCTGTTTTTTCTCATCTGCAGAAACCAGGCAAGTGTTGATGCATTAATCAAATGCAGCAATCCCATTCTTTGTCTGTAGATTAGCCCTTCTTGTAACACTTCCCTTCTCTGCTCTTGTTCATCAAAACAGGTCCATATCTGCACTAGTTAATTCTCCTCAAGTATGTAACATCAGAAGCAAGAAATTGTTTTTTAATAACTTAGATCTTCCTAAGGATAATCAGAGGGGTGGACCTAATTATTCTTAACTTCTTTGTTTTTATAAGGAGACAAAGGTTGACTAATGATTAGTGTGATCACATAATTTATATTCCAAACCAGGACCCTTCTGGGAATGAAAATAGGAGCTATTGATAATTGTCCTAGAACAATGGACAAAATGGGATTAAAGGGCCTCTACTTATAATCAACATAAAAACATATATCTAGCTGGGTTTCTTGATTTATTGCACATTTAAAACTAAAACACTTAATAGCTAACAGAGACATGGTCGTATGATTTTTATTTTAATTCCCCCTTGATGGGAAAAAATACAATAACCTATTGAAAAATGCCCTATACCGTCTGACACCTGATTTCTTTATTTCTTATCCTCCCAAGGTAAGACAATCATAAACAGAACTTAAGTAAATCTATTATATAAAACAGTGAACACTGATGACCCTCACGGAAAGTAGATCTAGGAGTCTGGTAGTTGTTGCAGTAATGTTCCTACAGCTCAGAGAAAAGTGAAGATACTCAAACTTTGTAAGAAGAGATAATCTAGATGGGGAGTAGACACAGGATACCAACTACATTTTTAACAAGACTTAAAAGAAAGAAAAAGCAGAGTGTAAAAGCAAAAATAAGGGGGGGGGAGGATAGAAGTACATTTCCCTAAGATTGAAAACAAAACAAAACAAAATCCCACCAAAAACATAAGTCAAGAGTTAAGAAAATATTCACTAAGGGCCAGACTAGAATGGATAGAGATCCATTCCCAGATACAGTCTAATGATAGATTGGGCTTTTAGGAATAAAGAAAAACATCCGGTAAGTGTCCAGGCAGGGGGAAAAAAGCAATCTTATTTATTCAACAAGTATTTGTAAAGAATGTGATGTGTTATTGTTCTGAATTTGCTGTCCTGTCTATGAGAGGGTTAATACATTCTTGCTTGTGCAGTGTGACTTGACATGCTTCCCTGTGGGAGGAGTATGCCTCCTCATTGATGTCAGCCTTGGCCATGTGACTTCCTTTGGCTAATGGAATATAAGCTGAGGTGTTACGTGCTGCGTCTGAGTAGAAGATTTGAAAGTGAGATTTATATGTGGTTCTGCCATTGTCCTTTCCTTTCTGCTAGGAAAAAATGTCCAGATAGGATCTATTCTATCAGCTTGGATTGTGGGATAAAAAATATGTAAAGAGAGCTATAACTGCAGGTAAAGCCTCAGCCTACCTGCAGCTGACACATAATGTGGTTGAGAAATAGACTTTCATTGGTTAGAACTATTAGGCTTATCTGTTACAGCAGCATAACTAAGCAAAAGCTGACTAATAAAAGTGCCTATGATATTGCAGTCACTGTTTTGTGTTTGAAAGTTAGCCACCATAGATCCTTGCCTTCATGGAACTTATAGTCTAGTAAGACATCCTATGAAACTTTAGATACCCAAAGATAATAGATCAATATTTATTGGGTTTTAAGACAAAGGTAAAATGAATATATTCTCAAATATGTAATAATTTAGAGAATATACTATTCATATATTTTTATGGAAAATTACTTGGGGAAATTAATAAGATAATTGAAATGTGAATCATATGTGGTCTAAAGAATGAAGATATTTGGTTTAAATAGGACTAGTGATGAACATTAAAATATAGGGCCAACTCAGTTGACTCATTCATTTGAATAAGTATTAAATGCAGATGGATTTTCCTAAAGAATTCAAGAAAATCAACTACAAAGTTATTAGAACTAATAAAAGAGTTTCATATAGTGGCAAGTTACAAAAATATACATACAAGACATCATTAACTTTTTTGTATATTGTGAACGTAATTAGGAACAAGATCTCTGGCCTCAAAGTAACAGAATTATATAATACCCAGGAATGCAGTTAACAAGAAATGTGATACAAAGAAAACTTTACTAAGGTATATAAAATGCAGGAGAAGATTTAGTACTGAGAAGGTATTCATTTTCCCCAAATTAACTTTTACATTTAATGTAAGGAAAAAATGAGGTTCAGAGATCTGACTAACTTGCCTGTGTCAGAAGATGAAACTTAGTGTCTCAAACTGTGATCCCCTTATCATTTTATACAGCACCAAACTACTAAAAAGCAAAACATGTATGGTTTTGAATAAATATAACTTTGGACACTCAAATTCTATGAGGATAGTTGGTGTATATGTCCTGGCTATGTAGAGAGTCATTAGCACAATGCAGGCTTTCTGAATGGTTTCTTCTCCCTCAGCTGCTTCTCATACAGATAATCCTAAATTCTCCATCCACACCATCTAGGTGTTGGTAGGATTGCTGAATAAATGCATCAATAAAAGGACCCTCAATCCGAGTTTCAAACAGTGCTCTGACTGGATCTCCAGACTCGAATGCCTATTCCCTATTTGATCCCAGGCAGCTGCCACCTCCTTGAGGGCCATTGCTGATTTTTTGCCCTTGTTCTTGGCATTGCTGTTTATTGCAGCCCCTGCAGATGGTGACCCACTATCCTCTGTGGGTACTCTTGATCTTGTAGGATAACCTTGTCTTAATCCATGTGCTTACTCACCTCACTCTGCATTGTCTCCAGTATCTATGTGAACTTGGTCACTTTCAGTGCTTTTTGATATTCTGGCCCAAAAGATCAGGATCTTGATGCCTGGCATTATGAATCTATTTTGTTCTTCTCAAACTGGAAAGTTTAGTTTTCACTGGCTTAATCTTGAGGTGAATACAGCTCTTCCCTCACTAAAGGTGGAGGCTGAGTCAAAAGAAAATGTAAGTGAATACCTTTACCTCTTCCCTTCTTCTACAGTAATTTTTAATTGGACACATTTCCCCGCTTCCCTTGCATCTAGGTTTGCCCATGTAATTAAGTTCTGGACAATGGAATAGTAGGGTTGTGTGCCATTTCTGAGTTATGCCATTGAAGTGAGGGGGTACATTCCTCTTTCTTTTTTCTTCCACGGTGCTGCTTAGAGTGTGGATATTATGATAAGCCATCTTTTATCATGAACAAAACATCCAAGGGATGCCAGAGCAATAAGATAGTAGGAGCCTGGGTTACCGATGAATTTGCAAAAACAGAAATTTCTTTCCAGCTTGGAATTTTCTATAAAGTCAAAACAAACTTCTATCTAGTTCAAGCCTCTGTTACTTTTGTTGCCACATGTAGGCACGTTTGTATGTAAACATAACCTCTGTTTCATGTGCATCGTGCAGACCTAGTTCATTCACCCCCCCAACACTAAGATCTTTCCCTTCTGGAATAATGCCTTGGAAGTAAATGTTTGGTTTGCTTGGTACTTTTTTTTGGAGAGCTAGCACATCAGTTTCCATCCATCCATTCTTCACTGACATGTCTCGTCTGCATTTCCAAGATGAGCATGTGCAGGAGATGGGACTTATGCTACAAGAGTGTCTTCCCTCTGCTATACTGTGTGTGCTCCCTCTTTCTTCCCATTGCTGTAGTCTTTGTGTCTACCACACTGCTCAGCTTATAGAAAACACTCAGGAAATGTGTGCTGATGTATGAACACCACAGAGGACACACAGGAAAAACTTGTAATTATTACTCCCATCTCTTTTCTTCATGTTATATTGGTCCACAGAGACCTGCATTGGAGTATAAACCTCTGGGGTCAGGGCAAATGTCATTGCTACTTCCTGGGTGGCTTGAAAAATCCTTAGTGTTGTAGCTAATGATGCGGACAGGGTCAGCTTCATCTTTGGACCAGGAGAAAAGCAGCAACAGCCACATTCTGACCAGTTACTATTGGGCTCAATAAAGGAGCTTTTTATTACAGCTTCATTAACATAGAATCTAGCTTTGTGATTAGTAAGTCATTTTCCGTATACTCCCATGCCATGATGAATCCAATACAGTGTATCCCCCACTGAATAATAATAATTGAGTTAGTTCTAAATTTTGAGACCTTTTAGAACATATGGTTTATTAATGAAGCAACATAACCAAAGCTTATTTAATAATTAAAAGCAGGCATCTGTATTTCAAATAAAAATTTAGCTCTTTTTAAGTACACTTAGATCAGTGATTCCTCACTGGGTGAAACCCTAAATCTTTAGAAGCACTTAAAATACTATTCCCTACAATATCTACCAAATCTAGTTAAATGTAAAAGCCTGAGTTTCAGTCGCTCTTGAACACAAGTTGGGAACTAAAATTTGTGTATATATAATTTCTGAGTTAAAAGATCCATAACTTTGATCACATTTTAGAAGTCATTGACTTAAGACAGCTTACCAACCCCTGTGGTGTTTACCAGAGCCATAGATATGAACAAAGCCTCCCCCCTGCCCCACCAGAGACCAATTTCTGAGAAAGGGCTCCAGAAATTATAGAATTGAAATTTGGAGTCAGGTGATTTGGGTTTAATGACTTCCAAAGTTAGTCATATACATGGACAAGTCCTACTGAGAGAGAATTGAACCAAAAAAAGCCAGGTCCAAGAAAGAAGGAGTTCAAGCCCTCATCATTTTTCACTGGGTTTATGTGGACACTTTCTAACTGCTTCTCTGCTGTTAGTCTCCTCTGTTACTTGCATCAGCTCGGATACCACAGCGCCTTGTACAAATCTTAATTAGAGCTCTAATCAGATTTCTGTTATGGTTCATGTCTGTCTCCCTTAGGATTCTATGACTGTCTTCTGTTCATCATTGTATCTTCAGCACATGAGTGAATGGAAAGATCGCTGGGTAGTGAACTACAGCTTAGTTATTTTGATTTCATTATATCAGGATTTGTGGAATTTTGGTGGATTGACTATAGGGAGCTCCAGAGGGGTGGGGCACATTTAAGCCTTTTCCTTTTCCCCCAGGGACAATCGCTATCTTGAAACATCATAGATACCTAAAAAGAGCATGGTTCTTTGTCAGAATTGATGTAAGACATAAAATTGCAGTAAGATTCTTTAACTACTAAAGACGAAAGTGTTTTTAAACACTTCTGTCCTTCCAAGACATTAATTTTCTAAATTAAATCACTATTTTGATTATGTGCAGTACATATCAGTTCATTACAATAAATAAATGTACAAGGCTTTATCAATATTCTTTTGATCATTCTTCGTAATTGGAAGTGATGCTTTGTTGTGTCTTGAAAAACGGTCTATATTTCAGGTTTTTTTTTTCTTATTCAGTTTTCTTTCCTTGATTGTCATACTCATTCAGACATGATGAGGGCCTATGCTTCCCTGAGAGAATAAGTCTAGGACTTTGAGTTTAACATGGCATATGAAGGAGCCACAATGGTAATTCACATTTTTTCTTAGTATTTTCTCCTACCCCCCTTCATTATCATCATGAATAATATGCTTAGGCTGTGGAGAAGTGTCCACCAATCTGCTGCAAAATGAGAAGACGATTGTCATTTATTCTGAAGGTGCTTATACTTAGTTGAGGAACAACTGACACATTTTAAGCAAGGGAATGAGAGAAATCAGAGTTACATTTTTGGAAAGGTTATCTGGCTGTGCCATCTGGGGAGAGTCCCGTCAGGCCTCCACAGTCTGGACCAGGCCTTACTCTGGCCTACGGGCCACCACCACAATCCCTGTCACCTCTCTCCATTTTTCTTTGTGAACACATCAGGGTAAATGAACAGTTAGATGTTTCCCCAAACATGTCATACTTTCTCTTCCTGGAGTACCCTTTTCTGTACTTGGCAGTCTTGTTTCAGGTTTATTTCACCTGTCACCTCCTGGGGGAGCCCCCCCCCCATCCCGGCTTCCCCAGTCTGGACAATGCTCACTGTGAGGGCAGTTGCTTTCTTCTGTCACACTGTGTCGTAGACATCTCTTGCTTGCCCTTCTCCTTGTGGGCCTGTAGCCCAGCTGATGGCAGGAGACTCGTTCATGTGGTCTGCTCAGTGCCCGCTCAGTGAACTAGAGAATGAATGTGGTGAGAGTCCAGGTAAGGCATGCTAGAGAACGGATGCTAGAGAATCCAGATTTGACTTTGGAGACAATGGGCCTGTATGGATTGGAGGCTGTCTGATTTTTCAGAGGTGGAGTCATAAACCACCCTTGACTGTATATCATGTGCAAGGCAGGAAAGAACAAAAGTGCCAGAAACTTTGGCCTGCTTCAGAAGACTGCCTGTGCTAGGAGTGGGAATATGGGGGAGAAATAACTTTAGGGTGGTTTTTTAGAAGTTGAATTTAATAAAGTAAACAGGGCTGCAACTATTTAAGATAGGTTTGATTTTTTCTATCTGAAGCTTCTTTCTTCTGCTGAACCTAAATTTTCAATGTGTAATTTAAACCCAGCTTGATACAAAATTTTCTTCTTTTCTTATTTTAGACTCCTGAATAAATGTGTTTGCTTTAAAGATAGAAATAAAAATTTAAAAGAGTAAACAGTTGAAAAATTAAAATATGAATAATTTACATGCTGTCAGTTATTTTGTTGATTGCTAAATTATGTGTTCATCGAATGCTGACTATATTTAAGTATCTCCTTCAGTGTTGCTTAGGGAAACTTACTTCCGTACCTGACTTGTGTGTATAGCCTTTATTTTTGTTTATATTATTCCCACTTTATTTTTTGAAAGAATAATGACCATTATTTTTTCATAAACATAAATGTTCATTTTTAAAAATAAAACCGTAGTAAAATGGGGCATTCCAAAAGGAAAAAAATAATGACCTGAAACCCCATTACCTAGGAACAACTGTTTTTAACACTTGGTAAAAATAATTTCAGATATTCTTTCATTTATATATATATATATATATATATAGAGAGAGAGAGAGAGAGAGAGAGAGAGAGATGGATAGGAGAGACAGAGAGATACAGAGATGGAGAGAGAAAGAAAGAAGGAGAGAGATAAAAGATTAGGTTCATAAAACACATGCTATTTTTACTGACAGTATTAAACATAATCCTTCTTTAATTTAGTAGAGATAAATTCACAGTGAAATTAAAGGAGCCAGTGATCTTTTAATTCTCAAGTTGCTTAGACTAAGTTTTATATTTAAATGAATTCAGTGCCAGCTACCAGTCCTTGTTTTACTCTTGTCCTTTCCTTTTGTGTATATTGATAGATTTCTTTGCTAGCAGAAATTCATCCTACAATAATTTTTGTAAGAGAGGCTCACAAGTGCTGGATTTTCTGTTACTGCATACTAGAGAATGTCTGTTTATTGCATTTATACTTTCTACTTGAAGGTATACTTGTGGAGTATTTTTCTCTCAGAATCTTTGAACTACTTGCCTACTGTTTTCTGACTTTGATAATATTGCTTTGTATAAATCTGAGATCAACTCTTGTTTTTTGTTTTTTTGGGTGTTTTTTTTGTTTGTTTTGTTTTCCTACTGCAATGCTGGTTTGATATTTCCCTTTTAACTATTGTGTTTTGAACTACAACTCACATATAGAAAAATCCACAACACACAAAAGGAGCCCTTATGTGTCTCTTACCAAGGTCGAGAAATAGGATGTTGACTAACCACTCGCTGCCTTCTCTGGATTCCCAAAATCCTTACAAGAAAAGTGGCTTCTCATGGAGGGCTTGCTTCCGTGTATTTTTCACTTTTCTCAGATCTTGTCATAGTAATTCTTACTGCTTGTTGGAAACCCTGCTTTTCAGTGCCTTCCAGAATATTTTAGAAGAGTATCATGTTCAGTTTTTCCACTAGTTGCCTCCCATGGAGGGGTTGTTTTGAATTACAGAGGCCCCCATTACCAGAAGCTGAACTCCCCAGCAGTGTTCTGTAATGTTGAATTTCAATGATTTTGGATATGATTATGGTTTCATTATGATTTATTTATTTATTTTGAGGGGAGGGAAAGTCATTGCCCTTTTCACCTGCAAATTCAATTCTTTCTTTACACCTGGAAATTTTTTTCTTCTGTTTGTTCTGTATCCATCACCATCTCTAATAATACATTTTAAAAATCAACATCTTATTGAAATGTTGCATATATACAAAACAGTTCTCAAGCTTTAAGTGTCTAATGTCATGAATTTTCATAAACTGAGCACATCCATGTAATAAATGCTCAGTTTAAGAACTTCGACCTCTCCGAAAGCTTGTCTTATGACTCCACCTACTTCTTACCCTCTCCAAAATTAGCCAGGATTTTAACTTCTAACAGCATAGATTAGTTATATTTGGTTATGAACTTTGTATAAATGGAATCACATGGTATATAATTTTTTGTTTAATCTTCTTTTACTCAACAGTACATAAGTGAGTTTCATCCTTGCTGTTGTGTGGTGGTTTATTTAGTATGGGTACAGCATAGTACTCCATTGTATGACTGTTTTACAATTATTAACCTTTGTTTGATGGGCTTTGGAGTGTTTCCAGTTTGGGGCTATTGTGAATGATGCTGTTCCAAACATTCTAGTACATGTCTTTTAGTGAACATGTTTATATATTTCTTTTGTATACTTTCCTAAGAGTGGGATTGCTGGGTCACAGAATAGACATGTGTGCAACTTTACAGAGATTGTGAAGCAGTTTTCCAAAGTGGTTTTAGTACCAATTTACACCCCACCAGCAGCATATGCTATGAGAATTCCAGTTTTCCCACAATGTTACCTTCATTTGGTGATAGTTTTTCTTTCTTTCTTTCTTTCTTTCTTTCTTTCTTTCTTTCTTTCTTTCTTTCTTTCTTTCTTTCTTCTTTCTTTTTCTTCCTTCCTTCCTTCCTTCCTTCCTTCCTTCCTTCCTTCCTTCTTTCTTTCTTTCTCTTTCTTTCTTTCTTTCTTTCTTTCATTTTAGCCATTCTGGTGAATGGGTTTTTAAACAATTTTATTAATTTCTTTCCAGTTTGTGTTCTAGATTTCTAACGGCTTTAAGTCTGTATCCCTTAGTACAAGACCTCTTTTTTTCTGAATCTTGGTACCCCATCCTGATTGTTGAAATAGTGGCAAACACACTTCTAAGTGGCATATTTTCCCTTTTCACTATACATCTAAAATTCTCTTTATAGGTTTCTCTAATAGTTGTGTGTGCATGTGGTGTGCACGTGTGGTGTGCACGTGTGGTGTGCATGTGGTGTGCACGTGTGGTGTGCACGTGTGGTGTGCATGTGGTGTGCACGTGTGGTGTGCACGTGTGGTGTGTGTGTGTGTGATTAAGGGTCATGATCAACTTCCCTTCAAGGAAACTCAACCTGCAGTTTCTGAGTTCTTTCTCAAGACAACCTAGGGGAGAGGACAAGCAACACTGCAGGTTGCACAGAGGACAGAGCATTTTGTTGGATCATTCTAGAAACACTGATCGCTCAGTATCATTAAATGAACTTTAAGTGCGGTATTTTCTTTGATTCAAATTTGACCAAAAAAATTGCTGGTAAGAGCAGAGTGTCAGTGTAAGAGTTTGAGTCCACACTGTTGCGAATGCCTCTCATTTTCTTTCTTTGCCTCGTATAACATTGAGCACTCGGATTTCCTGAATACTGAGGTGCATAGGGCTGTGCGTAGTATCATTTTATACCTTCTTGTTAACCTTCACAGAGGAGCTGTGTATACAAAACACAACTAAGCTATAGAGAGAGCCCATTCGAGGTTCCAAAGAGCTGTGTGATGATTATCCTACGGCTCCTTCTCAAACGGAAAGAATGCCTCTCAAAGGCAAACAATCAATCTTCTCCTTGGCACATCTGGGAGTCCTGGGGTTGCACAATGTCAGGAGATTGCTGCTTGATTGTTCCTTGGCTGAAAATGAGTCTGGCTATTTATATTTTCCTGCATTCATGTTACTTTCAAAGCTCACTCATTGCTGATACTGCTACTGATCATAGTAACAATAAAGAAGAGTCTACCAAGTTTTTCTTTGTTTTTTTCTTCTTTTTTTAAAGTAGAAAAACTTATATAGTGATCTCATTCATGCCTGAAACAAGGACTATTAGTGACTGTCGTGACTCAAGATTTCATTCATGGAGGTTCCCTTTCAGAGGTAATTTTGAGTGATGGACTTTAAAGATGGGGAGGGCCCAGATCATAAATTTTCATTATCTTGGTCTCTGTATGAAGGAAATGTCCCATTGTCTAAGACCAGAGAGAAGGTAAAACTTTTCATTAGCCATTTTAGTTACTTGAATTCTAGTTCACTTTTACCTGACTTATCTTGGGGTATCTGTCTTGTCCCTTAAGGCAAGATGGAGAAATAGACTCCATGGAGAGATCGATGGGTTCACTGTAGGTGTGTGCACTGGTAGCGTCCCTTTTGTAGGGACATTGAGATTGAAGTATCTGAGTCCTCTGACTGATGTGCAAACGTTCCCCTGAAGTTTCTATACTAAATACCTGTATGAAAATTTCTTGTAAGTCCTAGAGACCTGTACCAGCAGTTTCTCTTGACACTCCTCAGAGGTGAGAATGGGGGTGCCATTGGCCTCATCGACCTGACACTCTAAAGAGCCATGGGTGGCAGAATGGATGAGGGAAATGGCCATGTGCATTTCCTGTGTAGGCCCAGCTTTATCATGCGATGTATTTTTTTTAAGATGTATTTATTTGAGAGAGAGCATGCACGCGAGCACACCCACAATCGGGGGAGGAGCAGAGGGAGAGGGAGACAAGCAGACTCTCTGCTGAGTGGGGAGCCCGACATGGGGCTCAATCCCAGGACCCTGAGATCATGACCTGAGTCAAATGTTTAACTGACTGAGCCACCCAGGTGTCCCTCAAACTGACCCCCATGTTTCAAAGCTGAGAGAAAACTACATGTCAGGATTTTCCAGGGCCTGGGGTTCAAGGATGCAAGGGGGGCTTTGTCTAGTTCTGAGTGGGCTCTTTGTGACTTTAGAAGAGGGATGAGAACACAAACACAGGCAGCGAATCAGGTTTTGTGTGAAACATTTGGCAATGTCATTATCTGCACTTTTGATGTATGGGGTTGCTGCTCACAACCTCACTGGGAAAAGGACAAAAGAGAGTGTCTCTTTGGCTACTTTCCTGGAAAAACACAACCCCCTTCTTCCTCCAGGGCCTGTTAACCAGACAGCATTAGGGAACACACATGTGACTTCCTGTTCCTTTCTATTTTGTGAATGTGGGTATAGGGGAGCCATAAAAATATGCTGAGGGAGAAAGCAATGCATCTAAACCTCTTTAATGGTTTGGATTTATTGTGCTTTGATGAGACCTGCATGGAACACCTGTGCCTCATTCAGTCTTTATCATATTTCTTAGTTTTCATATTGACTACATTGTGTATATAATAAAAAAATTAAGAAAAAAGAGACTGGTACATAAAATAGTTCTTGAGAGAGTATTTAGGGGACCTTTTGGAAGTGGGCCATAGTAGGATGATAACACCCTCTGGCTGCCAAGAGCATGAAGCAGGTGAGATGGACCAATGCCAATGTGGGTCCTCAGGCCACCTCTCAACAAGGTCACAGTGAACTCCAAGGGAGCAATTGCCCTCAGGAGGCCACAGGTGTGTGAGGATGCTCTCTCCCTAGATGCCCATTTCCGTCTGAAATGTATTTAAGCATTTTTTTCTTCCTGATACCCATGACTACAGGCTGATTGAGCAGGTGAGCCCAACTTGTAGACCATAAAAGGCAGAAGAGAGGATGCTTGAGAAATGCAAATGCTTCCTAATGAGGGCAGTGAATTAAACTCACTTTCAAAAACCTGTGTGAATATCCCAGGGCTGTATTAAAATGTCGTCCTTTAAAAAAGACATATTTTTATACTTTGCTGGAGAAAAAAAGTCGTATAGCTCTTTTGGATCTATTTTTGAATAAATGAGTGGAGAGCAAGTGTGTTCTAGCTTGTAGTCTCTTTACTGTTATGGGGACTGGCCTCCTTCTCTCAGGAAAGGGAGAGAATTCCTCCATGGAATAGTGAATTCCCAAACAGCATGTTTCAGTAACACACTTCAGAGAGCCCAGATTTTGCCTCTTCTCTTTGGCAGGGCACGATCTTTGCCACTCTTGCTAAAAACAGAAGATTGATCTAGCCCAGTCACCAGGAATAGGCAGTGGGCCAGGACCCTCTTGGGTCTCCTCCTTCAATGAATTTGGGAGCTCACTTGGAACAGGTGAGAGGGGTCACTTGGAGGGGAGAGTAATGTCGGATCAGGCAGTCCAGAGAGGTAGCCAGCATGAGCCTTTAAATGTGAAGGAATTATTCAGAGATCCTGAAAAGTGTTAATGGAAATATCACAGCACTGCTATAAATTCGATTATTCAAAGACTCAGGCAAGATATAATTGTTTACTCAGATATTACTATAGAGACTGATATGGATAAGGATATAAAACAACATTCTGCAGTTCCTGGAAGTGATACCTTGTCATTAAGTCTTGATTTCATCGTTTTATTTAAATTAGCTTTCACTTGTCCTCCCGAATCTTTTGATCTCGTCTCCCCATGCTGCCCAGATGCCTCTGCCTTCAGAAGAAGTACGATAGTGCACCATATTTTATGGATTCTGGCTACAGCTGCTATGTGGGACTGCAACACTGAGATCCAGTTCCATTATTTTCCTTTGTTGGTCTCTTGTGGTCACCTTTTGGTCTCTTCAGCTTCAGATGCACACATGTCACATGCTTGCACACACAGATACACAAAAACACACAAATGCATCCATACATACATGTTCATTCACATTCTTATTTTAATTGGCATTTCCCACATTTTAAAATTGTCTTGCAGGATAAGAAAGAAAAAAGATAGGAACATTAAACCTGTCATGTACATGTGAAAGACACTAGAATAACATGAAATCCAACTGTATGAGTTTAGCAGTAGGCACCCCTCAACAAAATGAAAGCTTGCATACCTGTCAGAAAGACTAACATAAAAAAGACAAGAAACAACAAGTGTTTCACTTGTCCTCCAACAAGAGGATGTGGAGAAGAGGGAACCCCTGTGCACTATTGGTGGGAATGTAAATTGGTGTAGCCCCTGTGGAAGACAGTATGGAGGTTCCTCAAAAAATTAAAAGTAGAACTACCCTATGAGCCGGTAATTCCACTACTGGGTACATACTCAAAGAAAACGGAAACACGAATTTGAAAAGATACATGCACCTCTATGTTTATTGCAGCATTATTTACAATAGCCAAGCCATGGAAACAAGCAAAGTGTCCATCAATGAATGAATGGATAAAGATGTGGGGTGTGTGCGTGTGTGTGTGTGTTATAATGGAATATTGCTCATATATAAAAAAGTATGAAATCTTGCCATTTGCTACAACATAGATGGACCTAGGGGATGTTATGCTAAGTGAAATGTCAGAGAAAGACAAATACCATATAATTTCACTTATAAGTGAAATCTAAAAAGCAAACAAACAAACAAGGGAACAAAACAGAAACAAATTCGTAAATACAGAAAGCAAACTGGTGGGAAGATGGGCAAAATAGGTGAAGGAAATTAAGAGGTACAAACTTCCAGTTAGAAAATAAATAACTCACAGAGATGGAAAGTAAAGCATAGGAAATGTAGTCAATAATCTTGCTTTTTTTTTTTTAAAGATTTTATTTATTTATTCAACAGAGAGACAGCCAGTGAGAGAGGGAACACAAGCAGGGGGAGTGGGAGAGGAAGAAGCAGGCTCATAGCGAAAGAGCCTGATGTGGGGCTCGATCCCATAACGCCGGGATCACGCCCTGAGCCGAAGGCAGACGCTTAACTGCTGTGCCACCCAGGCACCCCAATAATCTTGTAATAATTTTGTATGGTTACAGATTGTAGCTACACTTTTCATGGTGAACATTGTGTGATGTATAGAATTGTCAAATCACTATGTCTTATACCTAAAACTAATATAAAATTGCATGACAACTATAATTCAATTAAAACAAAACAAAAGCTTAAAAATGAGGGGATGAAGATATATTTACATGTAATTTTAAACAGAAGATATATTTAAACAGAAGATATATTTAAACATGTAATTTTAAACAGGGTTAATATCAGGAGAAGTAAAATTACATGAAAATATTAAATGTAAAAAAGGGAATAGTTTAAATTGCTAATGGTAAAATACAAATAAAAATATAATATTCATAAAGTTTTAGGTAATAAATTACAAAAACGTACAAATTAAAAAAGACAGAAGTTAAAAACTTAAGGAAATAGGTAATATTGAATAGGTAACAGAATGTAGAAAAATCAATAATGAGATTGTTGGACTTTATTTATAGGACTATAAATATAGGACTATATTTGGAAATGTGTCCTATCCAAGGAAGAAGTGAATGAAAATATGAATGGAAATTAATATGTATGAATAATATAAATGATAAACACTAAAGATCTCTTTCTTTCTTTCTTTCTTTTTCTTTCTCTTTTCTTCCCTTCCTTCCTTCCTTCCTTCCGTCCTTCCTTCCTTCCTTCCTTCCGTCCTTCCTTCCTTCCTTCCTTCCGTCCTTCCTTCCTTCCTTCCTTCCGTCCTTCCTTCCTTCCTTCCTTCCGTCCTTCCTCCCTTCCTTCCTTCCTTCCTTCCTTCCTTCCTTCCTTCCGTCCTTCCTTCCTTCCTTCCTTTGTATCAAGGCCAATAAAAGAGACAAAACTCTCATAAAGGTGATCAGGGAAATAAAGAGAAATAGCTGTACACTTTATTAGGAATGATAAAGAGAGTGTAATTAAATAGTTATTTATATATGCTTATGTACACATACCAGAAAAAGTAGAATTCTATATCAATATATGCCAATACAGATAAATACATCGATAAAAGAATAATTTTGTGGGAAAATATAAAAAACAACTGATTATAGAAGAAATATGGAAAAACTGAATAGAACCTGAAAGACATTATGAAAAACATCTAAAAATAACCCCTGGGAAGTTGTCAGACCCATATGGTTTGAGGTATGGGTTCTTTCAAACAATTTTAGAACATAAAATTCTTGTGCCACTTTAAATATTTAAGCACAAAAAGGCAAGTTTCTCCTTTCTTTTACTTATAACTAGCATAGCTATACAGAACTGCAGACAAATCTTTCTTAGAGATAGAAATGCAAAATTCTAAATACATGATGGCTGTATGAAATCAAGTATATTAAAGAAATTATGTGCTATGGATAAGTAGGTTTTATTCCAGGAGTTTAATGGTGGCTCATTGAGAAACATATATATTATGAAAATCCATTATGTTAGTAACAGAAAAAGGAATGTATTCCTGATGTAAAGTTATAGTAAAATAGGACTTGAAGAACAGTTTTTGTATGTAATGAAAACATATGTGACTGAGACATGTGCATCATGCTTAAAATGCAAACATTAGAGCCATTCTCATTACAAGTTAAGATTGTCTGCTCTTCCCATTATCCCACCACCGATCCAACCTATAATAAAGTGCTTTAAATCAAAAGGATAAAGCATAGATATTTGTTAATATTATTGGGAAAACCAACTGTGAAAAATAAAAACACTCAGGGAAATGAAATAAAGGAGGATGCAAAATCTTTTGTAAGTATAACTCTTTTTTTTTTTAAAGATTTTATTTATTTATTCGACAGAGATAGAGACAGCCAGCGAGAGAGGGAACACAAGCAGGGGGAGTGGGAGAGGAAGAAGCAGGCTCATAGCAGAGGAGCCTGATGTGGGGCTCGATCCCAGAACGCCGGGATCACGCCCTGAGCCGAAGGCAGACGCTTAACCGCTGTGCCACCCAGGCGCCCCTGTAAGTATAACTCTTAAGCAAAGGATGTCAAGGTGAAAAAAATTGAAACTATTAGCATACATGGAAAATGTAATCACATATTTATGTTAATTTTGAGTAAACAAGAACTTTACAATCATGATGGAAATCATAAAAGAAAATTTGAAAGGAAATAAAATCACCTTAAATTAAAAGAAAAATGAAAACTGGGTAAATATTTGTGAACAAATATGACAGGTGCAAGGTTAATATCTTTTATTTAAGATATTTTAAATTTAATTTTTGAAAAGCTCTTACAAATCAAAAAGTAGATAAATATCCTTAAAGAAAACAGGCAGCTATATTAAATGAAACACAAGTTGTCAGGAAACAAAACAACAATGACTTATCACTAATCTTATTAGTGAAGCAACATTTGGTTTTGGAAAAGGTGACTGAGTGAATGAAAGATAATCAATTAGGGCAGTAAACAGAGTGGTAATTCAGATGCAGTCTCTGGAATAGGACTATTTGAGTTAAAAAACGTCTCTCTCACTCTTTAACTGCTAATCTCAGTCTACCTCTCAGTACTCACGGACAGCATTTATAAATTAACAGGGGTAGCCTTCACTCCATCACTGGTTAAGTAAATGTGAAAGCTGCACCCACCTGAAACTTACAGAAGCCCATCTAAGCATTGTATTTAGCTGTCCCACTATTTATCTATACCTGTCACCCACCATTTATATCTTTCTTCTAATTATATTTTTATGTCTCTATGTTAAGAAAGCTTAGATAGGTGGAGAGAAAGAGACAGAATTATGCTCGAAGATATTGCAGTACAAATTTGTGCAATTTTAAGTCTAAATTTTTACAACGAATAGTTAAGTCAAAATATATAACATCTATAATCAAATTAATAACACTTAATTTAAAAAATGACAAATAGTGTGGTGGAGACAGTTTGTTGGCTAGTGTATTCATCGTCCAGGCAATCAATACTCACTCCCACACTAGGTAAACCTGAAATCTCAGTGGCTTAGAAAGATTAAGGTCTATTTTTCACTCATGTCACAACTAGATGTAGCCAGGCCATCTGGAACGTAGGGCCTCTAAGGTTGCCATAGCAAGGGAAGAAAGTACGTTGGAGGATTACTTTGAACTTTTTATTGACTTATATCCTTTTTTGCCCCCATTCCTTTGGTTAGAACTTAGCTATAGAGCCCAACCTGACTGCAAAGGAGATTGGGAAATGTAGAGAAACCCATGAAGATTTGATAAGCATGACTGGTCTCTGTCTTTGACAGAGTATGAATAGGACTAAGGTCTTCAAGATGATACAGTTGCACTATTAACTTTTTGGAACCATCTTCAGAGTTTGTTCCATTGTAGTATTACATTTGCAGTAATACCTTCATCTGAGAGTTGGTTGGAGAGTATCAAACTCACTCCACCCTTTTCATAAAAGGTTATCAATCTGGAATAATAATAGTAATAGTAGTAGTAGTAGTAGTGGTAGTAGTACTACTGAGTAGATCTGCATTCTAGATCAGAGAATTAAAAAAAAAAGAAAAAGTATGCTTTCCTTTTTTTCACCAAATTTTTATTTCAATTCTAGTTAGTTAACATATAGTGTAATATTGGCTTCAAAAAGTCTGATTTCCAATTCTTACCTAAAGTTTAGTTGAAATAAGGAATATATGGAAATGGGTGTGTGGGAGTTCTTAAAAATTTTATAATTCTTGGATCAAGCAAGACAAATATACATACTCTATAGATCCTTTATATTATTCCCTCCTCTACCCCTCATTACCTCTCTCTCTCTTCCTACACCTCCAGACTGCTTTGAGAGGACTGCACTTTGATTTCATGCCTGAGGGGTCCTAACGAAACCGGTCACAGCATTTGCAATTGGGCAGTAACTAACTCTATCTCTCAGTGGTCCTTAATGAACCTCCAACTGAGAAATTTCTTTCAATACTGAGTTTTAGGAAAAGCTTGACCTATTTTGAAGGATGCTATATTGTATTCATTTAGTTATTTGTCTTCATACTTTCCCTTTTGCTTTTACACCCAGGAAGGTCAGTCAAATTGTTGGTTCAACTAGCACACCTAGGACATTAAGGGCTACAAATACGTACTGCACTGCCCTCTCTCCCATGCTGATCTTTCATTTAGATTTATGCTTCTGAGTTCTGAATTTTTGTTCTTATTTCTGTTTTAGTATTGTGATATGTGTTTTAAAGTCACCTTAAGTCCCACGTGCTAAATTTTCCCTGGGGAACCAGTCAGCCCAGAAACTTCCAGGAATGATTATTGGAAGAGATTTTTGATATAGGAAGTTGGCTCATATTTGCTTTTGAGGCCAAATTTTACAGAAAAATATCAATTTCTTGCATGTTCTTGCATGCATATTTTATTAAAGAGCAGGCTTGGAAGATAAGATGTTTATGGATAGTAAAGAAAAATATGACTGCCAATTTAATAAGGAACAAAAATAAATTATAGAGAGTCATTTTAGGGTTCACAAAAGGTTTTGGATTCTTCTGTTCTAGAGGATATACTTCCTATCTCATTTATGTATTGCTTCACTAATGGGCGGGGAGATGAAGTACCTTGACTAGACTGTTAATATCTTTATAAAGATAATATTCATGAGTGGATCAAATTGGATTTGCCCATTTCTCAGAATATTGAATGTGATAGATAGAGCAGTTTTAGATTATAGACTATGACCTGGTTTCCAAGGCAACAACATTCATTACCTTATTATTTCCCAAATTACCCAGTTTAACTGCCCTATCCCTTTTATCACACCTCCCCCTCATTAAACACTTACCAGATCCTTTTCTGTTGCTATGTAGGCAGTATAATAGCTTTCACAGCTGCTTGCTGAATGAAATGGGAAAACACACATACATACACACACACAGTTTGGGAGTGTGTGTGGAGAGAGAAATTTCATCAGTATTTCAGGATGAACGGATGCAAGTGGCAGGTATGCGTTCTATATATATACACACACAGTGCATCCCCCAGCACATTTTGCACAGAAATATGCCTTGTTTTGGTGCCCAGACCTGCCATGTGTGTCGATTTGATGGAGTCTGGGTTCTTCTGACAGTGTGACAGGCTATTAATCACATGTGACCAAAATAGCACACAGAGGAGGGCACTCCTGTTTCTTTCCTTCCCTGGGTGGGAGTGGGTAATTTGCTGACACTCCTTCTCTTTGCATCTGTTCTGGTTTCTTTGTCATTGTGTCATCCTTCATCCTTATTGGAGGACTTCTTATTTGGAACCATGAAATCAGTGCATTGTCTTGGGTGGGTGAGGTCGTGTGGACCAAGTCAGTGGAGTAGAGACAACTTAAAAAAATAGATGCTTATTTCACATTGACTTGTTTCCTCCCAAGACCCATTGAGAAAATCATATAGCTTCATAATTATTATCTTAATGGCTTTGTCTTACTTAGGAGAATAAAATAGGTAATATTTAAGTTTTAAAACATTTTTAATGGCTGGGTCATGCTGATAGTTAATACTTCTCTTTGTATGGTTTACAGATACATAATATTGGCATACTTATTATGTTTTTACATGTTCTGTTTTGAAGTGAGGTGACTATGTGCGGTTCTGTTGGAAATTTCTAATATGAGACAATGAGACATTAGGATCAGAGTCTGCTGTCACATGTCTTGCCTTGGACAGAAATGGCTTGGGTATTCGATGTGTCCAATCTTCTACCCATGATAGGAAATGGACAACAAAAAATAGAGTTTACTTTGTGTTCCCTCTAGCCCAAAGACATAAGATTATGTTGGCTTCACCAGTCACTGTGCCTGAGGTTGGAGTACAGATATTTGGAAATGGGTCTGTGGTAGGGAGGTTATGGAAGCGGGGGGCAAGATCAAAGCCAGGACAGCAGAGTTCAACCAAATTCTTAAGCAGGAGTTGGCACATATTTTCTTTAAAGGACAAGATAGGCTTTTCAGGTAATACGGCTTCTGTTGCAAGTATTCAGCTCTGTTGTTGTGACACAGAGACAGTCACAGATCATAGAGAAATGCATATGGACATGGCTGTGCTCCAATAACATTTTCACTAAAAGAGTAGGCAGTTGGCCTTATTTGACCCATAGGCCATAATTTGCTGACCCCTATTTTTAAGAATGGTACCAAGTAGATAGTAGTTACTATAATGTGTGTTCAAACAAAAAAGATGGCTTGTGAAGAGAAGGGCCATATGCACCCCAATGTTCATAGTAGCAATGTCCACAATAGCTAAATTGTGGAAGGAACCGAGATGCCCTTCAACAGATGACTGGATTAAAAAGTTGTGGTCCATATATACAATGGAATATTACTCAGCTATTAGAAAGAACGAGTTCTCAACATTTGCTGCAACATGGATGGCACTGGAGGAGATAGTGCTAAGTGAAATAAGTCAAGCAGAGAGAGACAATTATCATATGATTTCTCTCATTTGTGGAACATAAGAACTAGGAAGAACGGTAGGGGAAGAAAGGGATAAAGGGGGGTAATCAGAAGGGGGAATGAAGCATGACAGACTATGGACTCTGAGAAACAAACTGAGGGCTTCATAGGGGAGAGGGGTGGGGGAATGGGATAGGCTGGTGATGGGTAGTAAGGAGGGCACATATTGCATGGTGCACTGGGTGTTATATGCAACTAATGAATCATAGAACTTTAAATCAAAAAAATTAAAATTAAAAATTAAAAAAAAAGGATGGGTTGATCAACAAACGTTGCAAGAGGAAAAATGAGAAGAAATGGTAAAAATTGACAGGGCACCTGAGTGGCTCAGTCAGTTAAGTGTCCGACTCTAGGTTTCAGCTCAGGTCATGATCTTGGGGTCCTGAGATCGAGGCTCGCGTTGGGCTCTGCACTGGGCATGGAGTCTGCTGGAGGATTTTCTCTCTTCCTCTCCCTTTGACCCCCGTCCTTTCATGCTCTCTCTCAAATAAACAAATCTTTAAATCAATGGTAAAAATTGACAATTGAGTGATATTCACTGTATGCTAGTCACTCTCCTAAGTTCTTTACATGAGTTAACACATTGCGTCCCATGAGATAAGTACTAAATTACTGGCTGGGATACATGAAGGTTATATAATGCTCGTAAGATCACACAGATAATGAGTGGCAGGACTAGGATTCAAACCCTGGTTCTGAAATTCAAATCAGGTTTCAGAATTCAAATCAATTTCCAACAATCCATGCTCTAAACTATCTCAGTTTATTACTCTGCATTGTGGAGCTGGCAAGTAAGAGGCGGTCAGGAGGAATTCTGGAGATGGAGTTCATATGCTTGCAGTAAACTTTGTGTTGTCTCAGATCATGTGTGAGGCCACATTTAAAAGACCAGAGAGGGTTGGACACACCACACACTGACTACCCCTAGTATGAAACAGTAGTTGGATGAAACTACAGAAAGATTGGTGGACAGGACATCTTCACTATGACATCAACTTTGTTTGCATGTGAAGATGTCATATACATAAAACATGTCTATAACACATATACTGTAGGTGTAATAATCACCCACTATCCCTCTTAGGAACAGATCATTTTTGAGACCATAGAAACTCCACTGAACCTCCCGATTCCATTCCCTAAGTCTCCCTCTAAAAAAGCCCATTATTCTCCATTTTAATTAATATTTACTTTACTTTTCTTTATAATTTTATGATATAATGCATGCAAGCTACACAGTATGTTATTTAGTTTTGTCTTTTATAGGAATGGAATTTCTGTCAGCATCAAAAATTGAAGTTCAGACATCTCGCCAAATCTCGTTGTGATCCCTTTGTTTCCATTGCTCTATAATATTCCATTGAATGAAATGGAATCTATTTATTTATTCATCCTGTTAATGGCCATTAGGTCGACTTGAAGTGTCAGTCTGCTAAGGGCAATGCTACTGTAAACATTTCTATATGTTTCAGATTATGGAGCACAAATGAAATATTTTCTTTAGGAAATATTTTTATGAGTAGGAGTTCTTGCTCATAAATTGTGAATACACTTAACTTTAAGAGATAATGCCAAGTTATTTTTCAAAGTGGTTGTACCAATTTACATGTCCACCAGCAGGATCTGAGAGGTGGCAAGGCTCTGCATCTTTGCCAACCCTTCGTATTGCTGGGCTGGTGGATGTGAAAGAGTATCTCGATGTAGTTTTAACTTGCATTCCCCTAGTAACACTTGGAATTTTTTCAAGTTTTAATATTACTGCCTTAGATTCTTCCTAATTACTATAGGTAAACACAAAATAGACTTTTAACATAGAACTTCACCATTGTGCCTTACTTATCTGTCTAATGCCGGCATGGTTGGTGGGTATGCAGCAATCCATGCACAGAAATGTCCTCTCAGGATTCGGGTGGACAAATTTATGTTTCCACATCCATCGAATTCCATTCATTTTTCTGGATTTTGGAGGCAGAGAGATTCAGGCTTATTCGTATGTCCTTCCTACTGCAAACTGGCAGTGGGAACTTAGGCAAAATTATTTCACTTCTTGTAACTACAGTTGCTTCAGTGATAAGATGAGCACAATAGTACCTCCCTATGCAGCGTGTTGCCTGTTGATTCTAAGTTCTTCCTTGTTTTGTGGGGGCTTGAAAGCTGACAATGACATTTGCCAGGCCCCTCTGGCATGGATCATGCCACTGCAAGGCATTCATGTAGACTTGAGGGCAGAGAGGAAGAGAAGCATTTTTGCCCTCTGACTTGGTGGTAGCCATGCAAACATAAAACGGGCATGATGGTTTGCAGTGGCTTCCACGTGAGCTTCAGTGTGGTATGCAGGTGAGGTCACTGGCAGGGGCTTCCTATGATCCAAGTATTTTCTGATTTCTCCAAAGCCAGAAGAGATTCTCACAGGCCTTTTCTCCCCTGTCCTATGTTTAATAATCTCTGTATTAATCCCCCTTTCTGCTGAAGTACCTAGAATGGTTTCTCTGCTCCTGAGTGAACTCTGACGGATAGACTCTACCTTACACTGCCTAACTACTTCAGGCTGTATGAGGATTAAATGAAATAATTCATTTGGAACATCTAGAATGAAACTGGCACATAGTGCATACTCTCTAAGCACCCACTTTTCCCACTTCCTTTAAGGAAGAGGGTTATCTCCCATGTTGGAAGATAGACATGGATGGAGAAGGGTGAAGGACCTCACTTCACAGTAGGTTAGGAGGTTGTGGGTGAACCTTCATATAAAACTATGTCCATGACACCAGGGCCAGGGCTCCAGGGCAGCTGCTGTAGCGCTGTGGGATCTGTGGTGAGACTCCCACATGTCTGCAAGCCGGCTTTGTGTGCTGCTGGCCAGGCTGACTCTCCACCAGGTATGCTGGAATGCCAGCATCCCTCCCCAGCTGTGATGATGACTTTCTTTATGGTGTTTACTCTGAAGCTTATCAAAACATCCCTACCTAGAGTTATCCCTAGATCAAGCCCCTGCTAATAATTGCCAGGAAATTTTCTAAACAGTTTTCTAACTTGAGTCAGTGAATAGAAATCAGCTCTCTCCACACTGTGGAAGCTTCATCTGGAAGGTAACCAGTACAGCTATGACCTTCTGTTCATTTCTCCACTGGACTCAAACAGGCTTCAAATAAACCACACCGTGACTGGCTAAAAATCAGACATGCCACCAGGCTTGAGCTCATTTCTAAAGCTCCTTTGCTCCAGTGTGTTGTTATTTTCAGAGTCCTTCATGGACAACTTCAGAAAAGCTAGGCTACAAGTCAAATTCTGCCCAACTTCAGGGTTCTTAATTTTTCTAACTATAGGAAGAAATGCTCCACTCAGAGGTGTCTTATCCTCTCCCCCTCTCCCCAGGCTAAGATATGGGAATTAAGCAAAACATACCTTTGTTGCTCTCCTACCTCTCCTCCTTTGGGAATTCCCTTCTTTACACTTCAGAGACTCCGTGTTCTTGAATGAATTTATATCACTGTATCCCCTCTCCAAGGGGTATCTGCATGTTAAGGCCTATTGCCCCCTGGTGTGGAAAGCTCTGCCTTATGAGTCATTGGCACTGCGGCCAGCAGTGGGGACAGGAATGATCCAACTTTCCTCTTCTCAGGGAGTCTGGCGGAGAAGACATTCCCGTGTGGTGCCAGCTTGGTGTGGGAGTTCAGGCTTGGGGAGGGTGGTAGGCTGCAGGGAATGGGCTTGATGGGTGACTCAGGCAAAGCAGGGAGTCAAGCAGTCCACACTGAAGGTGAGGAGCAGTGGGCTTTCTGGTGAGATATCTGTGAGACTTTCCTGATCACTGGACACATTGGCAGCTAATGTAGGGTGGCTCTGTCTGAGTCTAGCTACAAGATGGCCTTGCCCTGCAGGAACTGGGGGCTGGGCTCTGTGGAACCACTTGGGGCACTGTGGGGTTAGGATCTAATGCAAGGAGGCTACAAGAAAAGGAGCTGGGAACAGCTGGGTCGGGGAGCCACTTGTGGCTAATCTCTTTGCTCTAGAACAAAGCATGTTCCTCTTAGATACACACCATACTGACAGAGGGCACCCGTGGCCAGCGGCCTGTTGGTTTGTCTATCTGCTTGTTTGCAGTTACAGAAAAGCATATTATCAGAGCCAGCTAGTGGGCTTCCCCAGGGCCTCCCAGAGCCCAGGCTAGGCAGCTCCACAGCCTCTAAGCAGCTCTAAGACGTACCGGAGACATGTTGCTAAACACCTGTTTTGTCCCAGTGTTGCCTTGGATGTGTGACAGAGTCCCTGTTGCAGGCCACCACGGTCACAGCACAGAGGAGGGAGCCATGATTTCCTCTGGAACTGGCTGGGAAACAGGGCCCAGGGCATCTAACAAGACAGAGATGTCAGGGGTTGGAGACCTGGTTTGGAGGTGTTGGAATTGGGGAACTAGTTTGGGTCCCCTACTAGCACACCAGCACACCCTGAAATAGGGATTTGGGTAAGAAGTTTGCTTGGGCAATGACTTCGGACAGCAGGGGAAGGGAATGGGGAAATCAGACAGGGCCGGGTGGGAAAGCCAGTAAGGATACATCGATCAGCAGGCCCCTGCCGTGGATGACTGGGGCCCAGTCCTGAAGAGAGGCTGTATAGAGCACAACCAGACATTGTCCCATGCGGTGGGTGAGGAAGCTGGGGTGTTTGTCCGCTAGCTCCAACACATTCAGTGTTGACAGCACTTTTAGGACACTATCTCCCTGGCACTTCTGACCGGTCCTGAGCCTGGGCTGAGCACACTCTCCTGACCAGAGGGTGGCCTACATGGCAGTCACCTGCCCATGACCAAAGAGGGCTGAGAGGACATGGAGGAAGAGGGGATCGGCACCTTCTGCTGTGGCAGCCGATAGAAAAAACAGGGTGGATCATGAGGCTCCTGACTCAGGGGTGTTGGCCATGAAATGCTCCAGACCTCATTTCACTTTTCCAGTCTTACCTACTGTTTTCAACGGAGGGGGAGAGGGTCAGATTCCAGAGCATCCTCCTGCTTATCTTCTCCCTGGTGGCACCTATGCTAGAATAAAGTCTGGTTTGTGTTAATTCAGGCATATGTGTGTGTAAATGTACATATTTATGTGCCTATAAATACATGGGCATACGTGTGTTTGTACATCCTATGTATCTACATATGTATCAGTTATGTAATTTCTCAGTAAAAAAAGCACTAACCAAAAAGAAAGAGGGTTTCAACCTGGCCAGAGCCCTGCTATTTCACTGGGTAACAGTGAGCCCAGTTTACAATTCTGTTCAGTACAAGTCAAGAGCAAACGATATCTGCTATATCTTCTGTGTTTTATCTCTGGAATTTGGTGTTTATTGCTCAGTGCTTTGAGAATACCTCCTTTATAGGGTATTTACAGGGGAAACCAGTTAAACAGGGTTTTTTTTTTTTTAAGAGACATCTCATTTCCTGGCAAAATACCTACATTTTTTCCTACTACCTTTTGAGGCAGCAATTAAGGGTAGTCTGTGTTTTTGTTGTTGTTGTGTTTTTTGTTTGTTTGTTTGTTTTTTTATTTACCAGGGAGAGTATTGGAATTGTATTAAAAGAAATGGAATACATTTGGCCTCTCTTTTCAAATCCCTTTGTGGTTTTCCTCATTTGTAAAATGGGGACGATATTGTCAATCTGTAATGAGATCATGTGTCCGAGAATACTTCTAGACTTCAAGGTTAGGCTGGCTTCAAGGAGAGATTCAGAGGTCCCGTGATTCCAGGAACAGGCAAGAACTCTGTCCAGTGAGTGTGCTGGAGAAGGGGGTTAAGGCACTCAGCAGCTTTACTCCAACTGACACAGAGCCCAAGGACATCCCAGTGCAAAGGGAAACCACCCAGCAAGCAATCCAAATCAGTCAATCATGTGACCAAAGCCTGTTCTAGAAAAAGGGGGAAAGAAGTAGGCTTGACAGAGAGTGGAAGGTGTTAACAATGTTTGGAAGACCCACTGCCAGTTGTTATTCTTGTGGCCCTATAAACGGCATTCCCCTTCATCTGTATGCTGTTTCCTATGATAGCCATTGTTATTCTAGAAAAACTGTAGCTTCAAGAGCAACTTGCCCAGTAGTGGTGGAATAAGCGTTTGAGGCCTGGCATGTCTGATGCTCAAACCCCTCCTCTTCTGTGTGGTACTGCAACAGTGGTCATTGGTATGGGGCTGCCTTTTGTCATGAAAGCAGGAACCTTAGGAGGCCTTGTTTCTTGGCTGAGGGTTGCAAGCACCTGGCTCACATATCTGGCAACACCTTGGGATACAGATTTCCTCCAGATGCCTGGCAAGGACTCTCGGTTCAAGCACAGCATTATCATAGCCCTGAAATTTTCCTCCTAACCTCAGGATTAGGTTCCACTCACTTTAGTCTCTCCTCCATGCATATTGTTCCCTGGACATGACAAATTTGGTACAGTCTGTAAACTTGCCATGTTGTTTTCATGCATCCATGCCTCTGCCTGAAAATGCCCCTCTTAACTCCTTCATTATCTTATTTTTACTTCCTTTCTAAGACCCATATCAATTGTCTTTTTTTCCATGAAACTTTCCCAGACCTACTCAAACAGGATTTACAACTCCCTTCATTGTGCCATTGCCAAACCTATGCCATAAACCAATTGTGTACTAAACTCATTGCACTGCTGTTATTTGTCCATCTGTGATGGATACTGTTAATATTCAGCAAATATCTGGATGTGCCTCTGGATTTTCCAGCCTCTTTTGCAGTTAGACTAGGGCCACGTGGCTGGGTTCTGCCCTGTGTGTGTCACTTCTAGGCCTGCACTTGAAATCATCCCATATGACATTCCTGCCATCTTTCTGACCTTGAAGTTCATAGTAACTACAGATTTTGTAACTTTACCATAAAGGAAGGCCACCTGTCCCACATTTGGATGTGGTGTGAACACAAAATAAATTTGTATTAAACTACTGAAGTGTTGGGTCTGTTGGGGAACACGCATTAATTACTTTGATTAATATAACATCTGTTATTCCTGTTACTTATGAGCTCCTTACAGATAAGGACCATTTTTCTACATATCTTGGCATTCTTGACACCTAATAAAGGTACAGTGGCTAAGAAGGACACGTGAGGGCATCACATGTAAGGGCAGCTCTTCTACAGCTACAGCCTTCAAGGAGCATGGCACCTTTTCACCTTCACTGACAGTGGGGTGAGAAGATCCTTATGTGCCTGGGGCTTAATCACCCAGGTAGGGTCCAAAGTCTGCCACTCAGGCATTGGCTGACAATTTTATCTGGTGTTTTCTGCTTTAGTTTTCTACTCCCTTCTTAGAAGGTTTTCTGTTGGAGAAAGATAATTGGCAGAGCACTTGGCTTTTGTGTTCAAAGTTAAAATTTAATTATTCCTGCTTCATGTTCTTTCATCAACTCTATCACTCTGGTTCTGAGAAGGAAAAAGGGGGCAGGCAGGCCTGTCTTTCCACTGAGGAACATGGTCTGATCACAAACCTGATGCTAAGCATACAGCACAGTGTTGTCATTATTTTACAGATAGAATGAATGAGTCCATAGATGTGTGGTTGGGTGTTCTCATGGATTGCAAGTATCATAATTGACTTTGATATATTTTTTTGTATAAACATTGAGAATTTCTCTAAAAATTTTAATTTCCTAGGGCAACGGCCAAAGGATAGACTATGGATTGGAAAGAGAACCAACAGTCATGTCAGCTATGTGTGAAGTGTTTTATAAATATAATTTCTTTTCATCCCAGAGCAATCTTGGGGAGCTGTGAGTCCATTTGTCAGATGAAATAAAGAGATTCAGATAGGCTTGTTAAGTATGTGCAAAATCCCACAGCTGGCACGAATCACAAACTGTCTAGCTGCCATGTCCCTATTCCTTCTTCTCTACCAAGGTCTGTGATCTCACTCCTCAACCTCATTGAGCCCCGTTTAACTGCATGTCATCCCAGGGCATAGCCTTGGCTCTTCATTTCCTGCTGGCAAGGATGGACACATGTTATTTTCCTTCTCTGACCTCCATGTCCTTCCTCACAGAAGGTTGCTCTTAGGACTGAAAGGGAAGACTTGGGCCACAGAGAAAACATTTTGTCTTTCTCCTTCCCTCTCCCTCCTCTCTTACTGCAGCAGGGTCTGGTCACCTTAGGAATCTTCTACTGCTCTTCTGGCTGGAAGGTGGGATATGGGGGCTGCTATATATTTTTCATCCCACTAGGACTGAAAATAGTTATCTCAAGTTAACTGAAGCTCCACAATGATTGGTCATCCAGGAGGTACCAAGTCCCTCCCACAACAGAGTCCTTACCTCTTGTCCTTGGAAAAGGAAAGTCTAAGTCTCTGGAGTTTTATCTTGGAAGAACACTTTAGGCTTTTTTAAGGTGCTGACACATTACTGTGAAGAGTCATTTTGGATCCTGCAACCTGAACAGAACCCATGTGAAGAAAAAAGGAGATAGTTAGAACCTACCTATAGTGGGAGTGGGCTTTTATCTCCATACAGCTCCTCTCTGGCTTTCTGTCCACCAGATTCATTATTTTCCTATAGTCAAGATTTCTACTTGGCATGGTAGTGAAATAAAATAATAGGTTTTAGAGTCTGGATGACTTGAATCCCACCCCAGCTCAGTCATTCCTTAGCTTCCTATTTGTATATGTCTGATAAATCACTCACTTCTCTGGTCCCCATTACCTTACATGTATGTAACCAGTACTTTGAACAATCATGACACTTAGGATGTGATAAAAATGTGTCCCACTCCTTTTTTGTCTTTGTCTTTGTCTTCATCTTCATTTTCTTTTGTCTCTCATTATCCTTTTAAACTTTATTCCTTGGAGAAAGCCTTTTCCCTACCACTTGATTAAAGCTCAGGAGTCCCTATGACTTTTCTGTTCATTCCTAGGAAACCTATAGCTACTTTATGTATTTTAAAGAATAAAAACAAACAAAAAACTACAATTGTAATTATGTGGAAAAAATATGCAGTCCTAGGCATTAATTGATACTTCAGTCTTCATGCAAATGTGAGACTTCGCCCATCTAGCTAAGACCTGTATTTGGTAGCCACCTGCCTTTTGGGGAAGAGCATGTGATGGCTTGATTCTTCTTTCCTGTATCAGCTTCCCTAGCTTACACACATGTTTTGCCCTTGCCTGGGTTAAAGTTGATAGAGAGTGGAGGGGAAAAGGGGTTACAAAAAAGTTCTTATATAGCTGAAAAGGAGGGCTGTCCTTTCTGGCTCCTTGCTCTCTAACACTTGCCAGAGTTTCGAGCCCACTTTCTCTCTCAAAGGTCACTTTGATGAGCTATTTGGAAGTTCTTTTTGCTTGGATTTGTCTTTTGCAAAATTCTTGACCTCCAAAAGATGATCTTAAGCTACCTGGCACTCATTTTCATCGATGACCTGCTGGGGTCCCCTTACCCTTCTGATTTTTGGACAGTATCTCTGGTAGGCAGAATCCTAGAATGACCCTCAGTGACCTTCACCCTTGCATAATTCCTTCCCCTTGAATGTAGGTGAGTCTGAGAATATGATGGGTATGACTTCTGTGATTATTACATGACATGGCAAGAGAGATTTGCATATGCAGTTGATGTTACTTAATCAGTTGACTTTTTTCTTAAGTACTGATTACTTAAGAAATCAGTTGACTCTGAGTTAATCAAAAGGGAGATTATTCATGTTGGCCTGACCTAATCACACATGTCCTTTAAATCTGGGTCAAGAGGTCAGATACAGATAAAGCCACAGACAATATGTTATAGAGGTTCTCCATTGCTGGCTTTTGAGATGGATGAGGCCATGTGGTAAGGAATGTGGGGAGCCTCTAGCTGCTGAGAGTGGCCCCAGCTGACAATAGCAAGGAAATGGGGGTCTGAGTCCTAGAGCAGCAAGAAACCAAATTTGTCCGACAACCTGAATGAGCTTGGAAGCAAATTTTTCCCCAGAGCCTCTGGAAATGAATGCAGCCATGAGTAGAGAACCCAATAATGCCATGCCTGAATTTCTGACCTACAGAACCGTGAACTAATACATGGGCATTGTTTTAAGTCACTAAGTTTGTTGTAACTTATTACACAGCTTGAGAAAACTAATACTGGTCCTAAGAGGAGCTATGCTGGCTTTTTATGCATTCCATACCTACGGCCTATGGAAAACACTCTCATACCCTTTCTGCTGATAAAATCTGGGAATTCACACCTACGCCAATGCACTCAACTTTAAAGGACACTAAATCAGCTTGGCAGATCATGCTTCCTGCATTCCATAAATTGAGGGACAAGGGTCATATTTCAGTCCACTGAGTTTCACAAACCCCAGGAGATACATATTAGACTGAGTGGGCCAGGCAAAGCCATTCCTCATCAGTAAACTTGAGTCTGCATGCTTGAGTGATGGAGGGAAACCAGTCTGCCAGTTTATTTTCTCAGGCCCTTTCAGGGACTTCCCCAAGAGGTCCCTGGTTTTTCCAGGGATTAGAACGGGTTAGTGTGGCCAGCTCTATCAGAGCATAGACATGAGGGGAGGTTGGGTTAGAGTCTTGACTTTTCCCCAGTCTAAGAGTCTTTAGTAAATTCAGAAGTTTTCTCACAAACAGCCTGGTCTTCCTTCTGTCTTCCCTAAACTTCCTGCCTTGGGGAACAATGACCCCCAAGTGGCTGGGAAGTTGGCTGACAGTGAGGCATCCCCTGGTTAAATTGATGCTGACTCCCTGGATGGTCTCAAATAACGCTCTTGGCAATCTAAGGAAGTTTCCTGGGGTATTTAGAACATAGCTTTATCTGAAGCGGTGGTTCTCAAACACTGCCTTGTATCAGAATCACCTGAAAACTTATTGAAACAGAGATTACTGGACTCCACTCCCAGAGGTTCTGATTCAGTGGGTCTGGGGCAGAACCTGATAATTTATATTTCTAAGTTCGCAAGTTGCTGATGCTGCTAGTCTGGAGACCACATTTTGAATATCATTGCTCTGAAGACATATTTCTCATGAAATCCTTTTTTCTTTCCATATCTTAACCCCTTTTCACATATGCGATTTTCTGCCAGAGCCAAGCAATGTGGAAATGATTCTCAAACGTTCCTTTTAAAAAATCTAGCATTTTGTCTGGTATCTAACTTTGGCAGGGACACCTGTTGTATCTTGGTGACTTGTTCAAAATTTAATTTTAACATATTGTTTTAGGTTAAAAAGCAGAAAACATTAACTACTGTTCAGGGGATTATTGTGATCACTAAATAAGTTGCTATATGCAGAATAGAAAAAAATGCATGTGGATGTTCTTCATTGTGCTCCCTGGCCCCACCACTTGCTACAGATATTTTGGGTGGGACCTGAGAATTTAAAAACCACTTGAAACAACAATTAAGAGAAATTTTTGAAAGAATTAATCCTGGGGAGGTTAGATGATTGACTCCTTTGAGAAGGTGTGGAGAGGACATCAGAAGATATTTCAGTGAGGTCTCCATGGCACTTAGTCTGTGAAATAACCAACCTGATTCTGAGAAATGACTGCAAAGTTATAAAAGTTCTTTTGGATTATGTATCATTAACACAAAAAGGTTTCCCAAGAGGTACTCTCAAAGGGCCCTAGTTAATGCTTATGCTGTCCTTCTCTGAGCTCATAAGATTTTTACATGGCAGATGAAAATCAAACACTTAGCTGAGACCCCAGAAGCCATGACATGGCTTCAAGGCAGTCAGCCATCTGTAAAATGTCTAGAAAGGCAAGTGTGTGCCATCTTCTTTCTTTCTGGCCTCTAATTTATTGGCAGAGAAATGTTAAGTGGATTTTTTTAGAGAGTCACCATATTGCAGAAACAGATTGAAGCAAGATGGATTTGAGAGAATAAAGTTTGCTCTAGGATAGAATCAGGTCCTGAAAGGGAAGGCATATGGCTGATGCCACCGCCCATACAGCCTCCCTGAGTAAAGGGAAAGCTTCTTAATTGTAAAAAGCCACAACACTAGCAATATTTATTGAGCAATTACTTTGTGCTTCCTTTTTAGGAATTGTTTCATTCAGTTTTAAACAAACCTATGAGTTAATTACTGTAATTATTTCATTTTCTCAAGTGAGGAAATATAGGTAAACTTCCTAAGGTTGTACAGCTATTAAGTGGTAGAGCCAGAATTTGAAATCATGGTCAGACTCCAAGTTATGGAAGAACTTCAAATGAGACCAGGCATTATTGTTCAGAAAAATTCACTAACCCTGTGCTATAGGTTTGTGTCCATCCTCAAATCTATATGTTGAAGTCCTAACCTCCAATGTGATGTATTTGAAGACAGAGCCTTTAAAGAGGCAATCAAGTTAAATGAGGTCATAAGGGTGGGGCCCTAATACAATAGGTCTGGTGTCCTTAGAAGAAGAGGAAAAGGTATAAGGGATGTGCATGCACAGACGAAAGGTCATGTGAGGACACAGTGAGAAGGTGGCCATCTACCAGCCAAGGAAAAAGACCTCAGGAGAAACCAAACCAGCCAACACATTGATCTTGGGCTTGTAGCCTCCAGAACTATGAGAAAAAATAAATTTCTGTTGTTTAAGCTACTCAGTCTGTGGAGTTTTGTTATGGCAGCCCTTGCAAATCAATACACCCCACCACCTTTATGGGTAGAGTGTACTTTGGCATCCCTTGATTTTGGGTTTCTTCATATGATTTACTTTGGTCAATGGAATGTTAGCAGACCTGATGTGAATAGAGGCTTAAACAACAGATGGGTGTTTGGGCTTGCTGTCTTGTGCTTGTGCTAGCGCTGGTCCAAGGAGGATGAGAGAAAGTGGAGTAGGGCATTGCATCTTGAAGCAGAGCCACTGGACTGAACTTGGTCTAAGTCAGGCAATGCCAGCCTGCTGTAGTTTGAAGCCAAGGCCACCATAACTCGCACCTATACTCATGATAGTACATGATAACTGTTTTAAGCTTCTGCATTTTTTAAGGCAGCACTGCTGTAGTAATAGCTAACTGATACATTTAATCAAAGATCAGAAGAGGGAACTTTACATAATTTCTGCACAACACTTTCTCTGGCCATTTATTAGGAGTAGGCATGGAAGGATATTTGGAGAGAAGGTAGACAAATTGTTGCTCTAATAGTTTTCTCAATTTCAAATTAGGAGGATAAACTACATCCTATAAGAGTATGTATAGTGTGGAATTGAACAAGTATTTTCTTCCAGGACAATATTTAAATGGAAAGAAAGAAAGAGACACACATACATAGAGATAGATTAAAGGAGAATGGGCTTTTTGGACTGAGTTATGCTGAAATCAAATGTCCTGAGTTGGTTGTTAGCTATGGGTGTTCTAGCACAAGTTCTACAACTTCATTGAACTTCAGCTTTTCCGTCTGTAAAATGGGAATGCTAACAATATTATCCTTCCCACCCATATACAATTATGCCCTCAACATGCATGGGTTCTGCCTGCATAAATTGAAAAGTCTGACTCAGAGCAGGTAATCTTTATTCTGCTTCTTTATTGTTAAGGTTTCTTAAAGGGATGGTGTATGGTAAGGAAGATTTGAGAACCACAAACTTTTAGGGATTGTTTTGCTATCTGGATACATGGAGATATTTAGCTCAAAAGGGCCAGCAAGGCAGGATGAATCTGCTTTCCTTGCTGTCTTGGGTTGATTTTGAAGTCTTAAATCCTAAGCTTGTGGCCCAATGGAGGAAGGTGTGGATTCTTAGACCATCAGAGCTGAAAGAGTCCACTGAGGTATTATAGAATGTAGTTTTCTCAGCCTTGAATAATGTATAAACTCTACATTGACAAGCTGGAGTCCTGATTAATAGTTCAAATTCCTAGCTCCAGAATTTCCTTGTCCTGTGATCTGGAAGAGTTACTTAGCCAATTTGAGTCTTTGTTTCATAATCCATAAAAAGAGAGTAAAAGTAGTGTGTGTCCCTTTTAGTGTAAAGTTGTCTGTTATTATGAAAATCACATTAAAACAAGGAAAGCTAGAGCTCATAGCACAGCATCAAGCCACAGATAAAGTCTCACAAATATGATCTTGAGATATTTAATTTATTAACTCTAGTCGCTTTCTTTTGCAGATAAGTAAACTGAGGCTCCCTGAAGTGAACTGACCTTTCCCAAAGTCACAAAGCTATAAAATGCCCAAGTAGGACTAGACAGGGGGAAATTTTGCAAGTGACAAATATCTAAAGAGGAAGCATCCCCACCTGTTGAGATTTTAAGATGCAGGTGTAGTTTGGAAACCTAGGAGAGGAGGTTAAAATGATAAATTCTCAGTATTAAAAGTGATCCAGCATCTAGCCTGTTATTGTTGCAAGCTTGGCTTAACCTGTTATACCACTAGTGAGAGGAAGCTCATTACCTATTGTATCAGTGCATTCCTTCTTAAACAACTTGTTAGAAAGCCTTTCCTTATGTTGTGCCATAATGTAACGTCTACTTCTGGAACTGCACAGAATGAATCAAATGCTTACTTTACAGCATAACCTTTAAATATTTGAAGACAGCTCTTGTGTCTCCTGCTCTGACTCTGTCATCCACACATACATTTAAAAAGCATGTATTGGAACTACATATCAGGATTCTTTTAGTGGTAATAAATGGAAAACTCAAACTGATTAAACTTTGCATTTATTTATTCATGCATTCATTCACTCATCTATCTATTTGACAAATTTTTATTGAGTACATTTTTATGTTTCAAGCTCTGTTCTACATGTGGAAGGTAGAACAATAAATCTAAGAGTCCCAACTCACATGGAGCTTGCATTCTAGTGTGAAAAGGTAGACAATGAACAGATAAATATGTTCATCTCAATAAATAAACATAGAGGTGCTGTACTTTGGGGAAAAATGATGTGGAATGAAAGGCATAGAGAAAGCCAAAGGATGGGGATATGGGGTCATTGGGTCATTTAACTGAAAACTACAGAGTCAGGGCACAATTCACTCTCCATAGTCTTTTATCTGTGGTTCTCTCAGATCTGCTTTGTGCTAGACTGGCTTCCCTCATGTTAGCAATTCGGCTGCTGGTAGACCAGGGCTATGTGGTTTCTCATTTATATTCAGAAGGAGATTGGCATTAATTTCTACAAGGCAACAGAAATTGTGAGCTTCATTCAGGTAGAACCACTCTGAACCCTGTGTCTAGGGAAATGCAATTTATTGATTAGCCAAAGCCTTGGTATATTCCCATATGAACTTTTAGAGGGATGTGCCACTAAAAATTAGAGTGTGCTCATTGTCACCCAAAGCATATGACTACCATGCAACAAGGGAGGATGGGCTTTATGATGGTGAAGCAACTATACTATCCACTAAAGATACTACATGTAGGCACTCAGAGCTTAGAAAGATAAACAGAATACAGTCCCTGACCTTAAGGAGGCTACAGCTTTAATGGAAGGATACATATGAATAGATAATTCCATAATAGGGATAACCAATCAAATTGTCCCAAGGCAATCATCAGCCTCAGGATGGCATATGAGAATGGGGCCTTAAAATGGTCATTCTAAAACAGTCAATATTTAAGATTTCCCTTCAGGTTCCTCACTCCCTTATCAGTAGCAACTTTACCCGCATAATTTGCACAGCTCTCTCATTTGAGGTGGGTGTATTTCTGCACCCATGGGATTCACTTTTGCCAATGGGATGTTAACAAACCTGAAGCCAACAGAAGCATGAAAAGTGCTTGCACATTTGGGCTTCCTTTCTGTGCTCTTTCATTTCCTTGAGAAGAGTGTTGGTCTTCTCCCAGGAGAGGGGAAAGAAACAAGTGGAGTAGAATCACCCCAGCTGAGCTGTCCTATTGGAACCCAGCCTCAACCAGCTAGTCATCCTCCAGACCCATGAGCCTCATAAATGCTTATTGAGAGTAACACTGAGGTTTTGTGGTTGTTTGTTATGCAGCATTAATTGCAGCAATAGTTAACAGACATAGTCTTGAAGGACAGTCTTTGTGGAGATAGTAAATATGCTAAATTGTTTTAGTTCTGATTTAACACAGCAAGAGGTAGGTCTGGTAGACGTGGTCAAAGAATTTTGAATTCAGAAGTCTGCAGATCAGAAAGAGACAGGGAGAAAAGCCCACTCTTTCTAGTCCTGGCAGATGTGGGAAGAAGACAGGAAATGGAGACATGGTCAGAGAAGACAAAGGGTCAAAGAAGCAGATGGGCTGCAGTTCGCATCCCTGAGTCACTTCTGTTCCCCAAATTCATGGCTGGGAATCAGGGATGGAGGGTACATGTGCTGAGAGAAAGAACCCACCACAGGATGGCCCTGTTGGGGAGGCAAGGTGACTTTACAGCAGGTGTAGATTTAGACATGGCAGAGACTCTGAGGGTCTATGAGAAGAGTAGTGAGAGCCCAGGTGAGGACTAGGCAGCCAGAGAGCATCACCAGGTGCTGAAGAAGCTAAGAGAGGCCAGTCCATAGCCCAAACCAACCAGAGATGTAGCAGCAGGTACTGGGAGGATGCCTGGGTTGTGACCGTAATCTTCTCAAGAGATACCACTTCAGGACATGGCCATCTCTGCCTCTCCACAGCTGAAGCCAGAGAAGACTCAGAGGGCACCCAATCAGTTCAGGGACATTCTACTCTTTCCACTAATGTACATAGCCCACCCACTGATGGTGCACCATGAGGGGATAAGATGGAGCGGGTGGGAGGGGGTTCAGAAGTCTGAGAGTCTGAGCACTGTTATCTAAACAGACCAAACACTTAATTCAACAGATTCTTCAAGTTTAGAATCAGACCGAAGAGTAACAGCCTAAAACAAATTTAGTTTTTTTTCCTGCTTACCAAGTGGGAAGGGGCTTATGAGGAAGAACAGACCAGTTATTGACAGAATGAGGAAACTGCATTATCTTTGTATGCAGAAGAGTAATGTGGATGGATTTTTTATACCACAATGACAATTCAGTGTGGTGAAGTCTGGAGTGCTAAGCTCCAGTGTGCTGGGAAGCTGCAGAGACAGCTCTAATTCAGAATGAAGAGGGGAGGTCTGGAGGGGGCTCATAATAAGCTGAATCTTACAGGACCTGTAGTGGGTACTCAGATGAAGAACCAAGGCAAAGGAGGATTGATGGTGGGGAGTGGCATATGCAAAGGCCAAGGTGGGGAAGAACACCTTTCCCTCTTGGGGACCCTCATGGATTCCTTGTGAGTCTCCTTTCAGCCAGGACCCTCCAGGGCATGGAGGGCCTTTGGCAACATGGTGGCAGGGAAGGTGGGTATGCATATGCTGGCTCACATAGGGACCCCTCTCCCCTCTCTTCCCTCTACTCAGCCAAAAAATTGTGTGAATTCTCCAGAGAATTTTGGTTTTCTTGGAAGAAATGTTAGGGTGCGGGGCAGAGGTGGGCTGAGAATATGGAAGTGTACAAGGCACTTTGCATACACATTTCATTTTATTCTCCTAACAGCCTTCTAACATAGGTTCTACCCCTGATCCATCACTATTTCCTTGGTTCTCATCTTCAGAAGGCAACCAGAATCAAGCCGCTCCTTCTTACTTCCACCACTTCCCTACTTGCCCATTGGTCCAAGCCATACTGTCTCCCAGATGGACTATTTTAGCAGTTTCCAAACTGTCTCCCTGCCTCCACCTGCCTCCTTACTGTCCTCCACACAGTGATCAGAATGATCCACCAAACACGCTGAAGCCTAGTTAGGTCATTCCTGTACAATAAACCCACAGTCCTTATGATGGTCCATGAGGCCCTCTGTAACCTGGCCACTGTCCCACTTCCCAGTCTCATTTTCTGCCTCTGCCCACCTTCTATCTACCCCAGTCTCACTGACCTCTGCGGGGTTTCTTCTTGCTGTTGCTTCAACATGACAAGCACAAGGGGGTCTTGGGTCTTTTGCACTTATTGACTCTAATGCAGTGTTCTTTCTTCAGACATCCGTGTGGCTCCCACCCTCCCTTCTTCAGGTCCTTATAAGGGAAGGCTGACTGATATCCTACTCCCATCATGTTTTGACTTTTTTCCTGTATTATTTTTTCTTCATACAGCATTTCTTCATCAGCATTTGACATAGTCTGTTTATTGTTTGTTCTACCTCTAAAATGTGTGCTCTGCAAAGACAGGGACTATGTTTTGTTGCTGTTTGTTTTGTTCCATCTTCAGTGCCTAGAACATTGCCTGGCTCACATAGGCACTCAATAAATATTTGCTGAATGTTGTTCAGAGAAGTTAAGCAACTTGCCCAGGGTTCCCCAGGAAACCTATGACCCAAGCCTTGTTGGCACTGAGGACAATGCCCTTTCTAATCTATTTTCTCTTTCCTTTGCTTACTGCCTAGACATCAGGACTAATGGGACTGATCAAATATGTCCTTGTGACTCTGATTTCTCCAGAGAATAGGCTCAGTGAAGAAACATGAGGGTTAATGACACATGCTTTCCTTTTGGTAATCCTGGAAATCAGAGGAATGAGTAACCTCAACTGCCTCTCTGTAATAAGAAATCTCACAAGGGCTTTCAATTTTCTTGTCCATGTTTCTGTCTGCTTAAAAATCTTTAATTAAATTTCATATTACTTGATATTTGTCCTATATAAAAGGGAAAAGGAAAGAAAGAAAGAAAAAGAAAGAAGAAAGAAAGAAAGAAAGAAAGAAAGAAAGAAAGAAGAAAGAAAGAAAGAAAGAAAGAAAGAAAGAGAAAAGTCACATGGCTTCTACATTTCTGCTGTGCTTGGGGAAACAGAGAGAAAGCAGCTCTTGATAGACCTGCCACACCAGTGGGCACCTTATTTTCAGGAGTGTTATGAAAATGTCAATCCCTCTGGCCCTTTACTGTAGTTCAGGCAGGCTGAGCATAGTGGTAGGCCACTGCCCTGGGCTCATTCCCACCCTTGCTTTCTGGCTCAAACTCACATTGCCCTATGGCAGTGATTATTAGGGTCAGGTGGTCTTGGCTGTGCCCCTTATCTGCTTGTTGAAAAGTGTATTTTCCAAAAGTTGGTAGCATCCATATATATCTCACATGATATTTCACAATGAAATGTCTCCACAGAGCAGTGGCATTGCTTTCCTTTCTTTGGATCTGTGTGAGCTAGTGACTGTGGTAGAAATGATTCTCTGAGACTTCTGAGGCTGTCATAAAAGATGACACAGCTTCTGCCTGTTCTTTTGGGACTCCCAGTCACCATGTTGTGAGGGAGCTGTGCAGCCACAGGAAAGGTGTGTGTAGTCATTCCAGTCACGGTCCCAGGGGAGCTCTCGGCCAACAGCCAGCCTCACCTACCAGAGAGTGAGGGTGCGAATCTTCCCACAAGAAGCCCTAGCCTTTGTGCAACTCCAGCTGATACCATATGGAACAGAGATGCACTGTCCTCACCAGTTTCTGCCCAAACTGTGGATTCATGAGCAAAATCACTGTCACTGTTTCAAGCTGCCCCGTTGTGTGTGGGGGGTTTGTCACTCAGCAATAGATAACTGGAATGATACGAAGTCAGCAACAGTGTGACATCTCTACTGTGCCTAGCCTTATGAAAAGAGTACAACCGTAAGAAATATGTATTAAATGGATAAATTAATCAAATTAACATTTCTTCTAAAGTGAATTAAGGTGGACTTAATTATATTTTCATTCCAGTCTCACCAATAGCATGGCCACTACCACAGATACTGTTTTGTAGGGAGATTTTATAGGAGACAAAGAACTGACTCAGAGGAAAGAACTTACCTTAGGTAAGGGGACAGTTTTCACACTCTATATTGTAGGTCATTAGTTGTAGCCCATGCTGGTTGTAGGGCAGCTGTAGTTCAGCCCATGACATCTCTTCAGAGGAGAGAGCCACCAATACTCATGTCAGCTGGGATGGGAGCACAGCCTGGTAAAGGATGCTGGGAGGAATCCCAACAGCACCCATTACAATGGTGGGTTATGAATCTGCCATAGGATACTTCCCATCCTCCTTCTTCCCTTCAACTTTCTCACCACCAAAGGAGTTGTGAGAATGGACTGTGGATGGAAAGTCTCTATCTAACCAGCTAACAATGAGAAAGAAAGAAAAATAAAACCACTTGCTCTTATAGTTAATCTCATTTGTTTGTGTCAGTAACATCTTATGAACCAATATTTAAATGTCCTAAACTTTTACATATTTTTTTTCCCAGAGGGAGCTAGAAGGGTTGACCATTCAAAAATTTGGAAGTGGCATTGTAAGGTTAGCCTTTTTGATCTCAGGCCTGTGTGCACACATGTACAATTGTACACCAAAGAAAGGGTATTGAGTTTAGAGCATTTGTCTGAATGATGATCTTAGTGAAGAAATTTCTCTTCTAGAAACAAAGTCATAGGTTGCATTACATGAAAATCATGTCTCTCCAATTATGCCACCTCTAAATGATGTATAGTAATAGACAGATAAACAACATAATCAAATATACAGAGTAAAAATTTCATCAAAGAGAAAAAAAGAGAATAAAAATCACTGGTGAGACCAACTAAGACTTCTGTGTCAGTTGGATTCTTCTGGAAGCAGGAACTGAGAAAGAGTCAGGAGTGCAAGAGTTTTGTTGGGGTTGGGGTGTAAAGTCTGTGAAAGAGTAAAGGGCAAGAAGACTACCCTAGTGCAGTTCTCACAGCATCTCAGCCAACCCAAAATGTAGCTCCAGGGCAAGGATTGCGCACTAGAGGAGGTCATTTTTGGACTGCAATGCCCAAGGCCTGGGGCACTTACACTGCGTGGGGCTACCATGGAAGAACATGGCCTTGCCTTGAAAACTGAGGTGGAATCAGAAGGCTCTGCAACTGTAGGCTATCAGATGACTGCATTCCTTGCCACCAAAAGGCAAGCCTTTTCTAGAAGTTATAGCTAGCTCTGAACCTGCCTGCTGCCACAACCTCCAGTGGAGACAGCATCTTCACAGCTGGAGGAGCCTGGTGGAAGGCAGAGATCTAAAAATTTAGCCTTTACCCTCCATCAGTACCCTGCTATGCCCTCCCATCCTCGCCTTCCAGCCACTTCCTGCCAATGGGGAGCTAAGGTCCCCAGTCAGGAGTCTGACCAGCAAGGGGCTGAGCTTGCTGAGACTCATGGCCAACTCTTTACAAGACACATTTTACACATTGAAGCAGGCCAGAGTGGGCAGCCGGGAGGAGCGGGGCAGAGGGAAGCCCCCCTTCCCTCCCTGTCCTCATTCTCATTCTCTGGGGCTCACCCACTGTCAAGGGGAGCTCTAGTGGGCAGAAACTGCCAGTGCCTTCCTTTTGCCCATGGGACCTGTCACGGGGCTGCCTCCATAGGACAGAAGATTGCAAGGCTCAGAAGGCTCTGAAAGCAGTAAAGAGTGTCTACAGCCCCAGGGACCATGGTGGCAGGAGTGAGCCATGCTCACAGCCTTTCATTTCATGACTCATTCATCTGGAATTGTACACTAGAAACAATTAGGGATTGGGTATGTCTGGCACCTCCAATCCTGTAGGATTTTTCCGAGAAATACTTTGATGACTTTCTGCTGACTGGTGAGATAAACACACTTTTTGCCTTTTAAGCTGAGGAAGTTCAGGGTGAACCAGGTGAAAAGCCCTGCCCCAGCTGTAGGTCAAGGGAATTACCTTTCTTGGTTTATCTTAAAAAAAAAAGTGCCCATGTGATTTTCCAGGACAACTGAAGGAAGCTTCTGTAGCACAAGGACGTGTGCTGGTCATTTGAAATCTGATCATGGGAATTGCAGTTTCTAACTGTGGGAATCTGGGCAAGTTTTGCATTTTTCTGAATCTGTTTTTTCAATGTATAAAATCAGAATGGTTTTGAAGATAAAATGTTTCCTCCTTTCTTCCCTCTTTCCTTCTCTCCCTTCTTCCTTCCTTTGCTCCTTCTTTCCTGCCTGCCTACCTTCCTTCCATCAGTCCATATACATTTGTTGAGCTGCTGTGCTAGGCACCAGGGAAACATACAGAAACAAAACCATTGATGACTTCAAAGACTCTAGTGCAAGAAAAAAACGACAGTGTAGTATGTTTATGCAGTAATACATGTCTGTATGAGTTGAAGCAAGATATAAAAGAGAAGGTGACGATCTCTTGGCAAGAGTTATGGAGAACATGTCTGAGAATAAGTTTGCAAAGGGACTAGCTTATGAAATGGACTTATTGGGGCTACGGGTCCTCCTGACAATTGGACAGCCAGAGTCAGATCAGTAGGGACTGAATGATCAGTTTGGAGGCTGTGGGGGAACCTTGGCATAAGCACAACAGGGGACCCAGTGAGAGAGTTTGGAGATCTCACAGCAAATGCCTGGAACAGAGCCTTGGGTAGCATCCAGACTTGAGTATGTTGAGAAAGAGACACCTACTGAGGCCTGGCAAGGAGAATGATGGGGAGAAACTGGATAGAATCATACTGCTGAGTCACAACAGAAAATGCGTCTGGGAAACGTGTCTGAGACCTTCAAATGCTGCAGGTAGGCCAAAGTTAGGGAAAACCCAGAATGTCCGTGATATTTACTGATTAGGAGGTCAGTGTGAGGGAGCTAACCATGTGACAATAAATTAAAGCATATGAGAAGACGTTGAAAACTGTGAAGAGCCATAGGAAAGAAATGCCAGTTCCTGATGGAGGCAAGAATTAGCTACATTAGTCTGATCAATTCAGAATGTGCAGTGAGAATTTGATGGGAAATTCACCATTCCAGATTTACAGCCTCTCAATTTCATCATGTGGGTAACAGAACATCAGCATTTTACATAGACACCCCTGTGCTCATAATGAATGTGTTTTAACACTTTTACATTCTTTTCTCAAAATTAGCTTCTTGTTGGCTCCAGAAGATTGCCTGAAATATGTCACCCAAGAGCAAAAATAAAATTAGGGGCATAAGAAAGAATGAGAGAGAGAAACGGCAAGTTATGGGGTCATCGCTATGTAGGAGTAAATAATCTCGGCGATGGGATAGCAGTGCTGAGTTGTAGAATTTATTCTATGAAGAAAGAAGCTTTAATC
>NW_024424453.1:54147138-54232857 GCF_017311325.1 Ursus maritimus | reverse complement strand
GGCTTTGCAGAAGCTTTTTATCTTGATGAAGTCCCACAAGTTCATTTTATCTTTTGTTTCTCTTGCCTTTGGGGATGTGTCATGAAAAAGGTTGCTTTGGCCCATGTCGTAGAGGTTGTTGCCTATGTTCTCCTCTAGGGTTTTGATGGATTCCTGTCTCACATCGAGGTCTTTCATCCATTTGGAGTTTATCTTTGTGTATGGTGTGAGAGAGGGGTCAAGTTTCATTCTTTTGCATATAGCTGTCCAATTTTCCCAGCACCATTTATTGAAGAGACCATCTTTTTTCCACTGGATGTTCATTCCTTCTTTGTCAAAGATTAGTTGCCCAAAGAGCCGAGGGTCCATTTCTGGGCTCTCTATTCTGTTCCATTGGTCTATGTGTCTGTTTTTGTGCTAGTACCATGCTGTCTTGGTGATCACAGCTTTGTAGTATAGCTTGAAATTCGGCAACACGATGCCCCCAGCTTTGTTTTTCCTTTTCAACAATTCCTTGGTGATTCAGGGACTTTTCTATTTCCACACAAATTTAGGGCTGTTTGCTCCAGTTCTTTGAAAAATGTCATTGGTATTTTGATCGGGATGGCATTGAAAGTGTAGATTGCTCTGGGTAGCATAGACATTTTAACAATGTTTATTCTTCCAATCCATGAGCATGGAATATTTTTCCATCTTTTTATGTCTTCTTCAATGTCTTTCAAGGGTGATTTGTAGTTTCTAGAATATAGATCCTTTACGTCTCTGGTTAATTCCGAGATAACATATGATTTTTGGTGCTATTGTAAATGGAATAGATTCCCTAATTTCACTTTGTTCAGTCCCATTGTTCGTATATAGAAATGAAACTGATTTCTGAGCATTGATTGTGTATCCTATCACGTTACTGAATTGCTCTATAAGTTCTAGTAGTTTGGGGGTGGAGTCTTTTGGGTTTTCCATATAGAGTATCATGTCATCTGCGAAGAGAGACAGTTTGACTTCTTCTTTGCTGATTTGGATATCTTTTATCCCTTTTTGTTGTCTGATTGCTGTTGCAAGGACTTCTAGTACTATGTTGAATAATAATGGCAAGAATGGGCATCCTTGTTTTGTTCCTGATTTTAAGGGAAAGGCTTTCAGCTTTTCCCCGTTGAGAATGATATTTGCTGTAGGCTTTTCATAGATGGTTTTTATGAAATTGAGGAATGTACCCTCTATCCCTACACTCTGAAGGGTTTTAATCAGGAAAGGATGCTGTATCTTGTCAAATGCTTTTCTGCATCAATTGAGAGGGTCATATGGTTCTTGACCCTATTCTTGTTGATATGATCTATCAGACTGATCGATTTGCGAATGTTGAACCACCCTTGCATCCCAGGGATGAATCCCACTTGGTCTTGATGTATAATCTTTTAATGTACTGTTGGATCCTATTAGCTAGGATCTTGTTGAGAATTTTGGCATCCATATTCATCAGGGATATCGGTCTGCAATTCTCCTTTTTGATGGGGTCTTTGCCTGGTTTGGGGATCAAGGTAATACTGGCCTCATAGAATGAGTTTGGTAGTTTTCCTTCTGTTTCTATTTTTTGAAACAGCTTCAGAACATAGGTATTATTTCCTCTTTGAATGTTTGGCAGAATTCCCTGGGGAGTCCGTCAGGCCCTGGACTCTTGTTTTTGGGAGGTTTTTGTTCACTGCTTCAATCTCTTCATCATTAATCGGTCTGTTTAAATAATCAATTTCTGTTTCAGTCTTGGTAGTTTATAGGTTTCCAGGAAGGCATCCATTTCTTCCAGGTTGTTTAATTTATTGGCATAAAGCTGTTGATAAAAGTTTCTAGTGATCCTTCCTATTTCATTGGTGTTTGTTGTGATCTCTCCCCTTTCATTCATAATTTTTTTAATTTGGGTCCTTTCTCTATTCTTTTGAATAAGTCTGGCCAGTGGCTTATCGATCTTATATTTTTTTCAAAGAACCAACTTCTAGTTCTGTTGCTCTGCTCTACTGTGCTCCTGGTTTCTAATTCATTGATTTCTGCTCTAATCTTGAGCACCTGTCTTCTCGTGCGTGGGTTAGGCCTGTTTTTCTGTTCCAGTTCCAGCTTCTTGAGATGAGAATATAAAAACTGCATTTTAGATTTTTCTGTTCTCTTGAGTGAGGCTTGGATGGCTATGTATTTTTCCCTTAGGACCGCCTTTGCAGTTTCCCATAGGTTTTGGACTGATGTGTTTTCATTCTCATTGGTCTCCAAAAATTGTTTAAACTGATTTTTAATTTCCTGGTTTACCCAATCATTCTTGAGCATGATGGTTCTTAGTTTCCAAGTGTTGGAGTTTCTTCCAAATTTTTCCTTGTGATTGAGTTCCAGTTTCAAAGCATTGTGGTCTGAGAATATGCAGGGATTAATCTCAGTCTCTTGGTATTGGTTGATACCTGTTTTGTGACCCAGTATATGGTCTATTCTAGAGAAAGTTCCATGTGGACTCGAATAGAATGAGTATTCTGTTGTTCTGGGGCATAGTGTTCTATATATATCTATGAGGACCATCTGGTCCAGTATGTCATTCAAAGCTCTTGTTTCTTTGTCGATTTTCTGCTTAGGTGATCTGTCTATTGCTGAGAGTGGAGTGTTGAGGTCCCCTACTATTAACATATTATTATCTATATGTCTCTTTATTCTGGTTAAGAGTTGGCTTGTGTATCTTGCTGCTCCCTGTTGGGGGCATAGATATTTATAATTGTCATATCCAGTTGTTGGATACATACTTTAAGAATAATATAGTGTCCTTTGTATCTCTAACAGTAGTCTTCAGTTTAAAATCTAATCTGTCTGATATGAGAATTGCTACCCCAGCTTTCTTTTGAGGTCCATTGGCATGAAAAATGTTTTTCTATCCCTTCACTTTCAGTCTGGATGTATCTTTAGGTTCAGAATGAGTCTCTTGTAGATAGCAAATGGATGGGTCATGTCTTATTATCCAATCTGCAACCCTGTGGTGTTTTATGGGAGCATTTAGGCCATTCACATTGAGAGTGATTATTGAGAGATATGATTTTAATGATGTCATGTTTCCTGTGAAGTCTTTGTTTCTATAGATTGTAAATTTCTGTTCTGTATCAGAAACAATGGATTTGGGGCCTTTTTACTTTTATAGAACCCCCCTTAATATCTCATGTAGGGCTGGTTTGCTGGTCATGAATTCGGTCAGTTTCTGCTGATCCTGGAATGTCCTTATCTCTCCATCAATTCTGAATGACAGCCTTTCTGAGTAAAGGATCCTTGGCTCCATGTTCTTCTCAGTTAGAGCTTTGAAAATAACCTGCCAACCCTTCCTGGCCTGCCAGGTCTCTGTAGACAGGTCTGATGTTATTCTGATATTTTTCCATCTTTATGTAAGGATTTTCTTCCCCCTGGCTGCTTTCAATACTGTAACCTTGGATCTAATATTTGTGAAATGCACTATGACATGACGTGGTGTAGGTCTGTTCTCATTGACCTTGGGAGGGGTCCTCTCTGCCTCTTGGACACAAATGCTTGTTTCCTTTGCCAGATTACGGAAGTTCTCAGTTATAATTTGTTCAAATATCTCTTCTAGACCTCTCTCTTTCTCCACCCCCTTGGGGATGCAGATGATTCTGACTTTGGAACGTTTCATTGAGTCAGTAATCTCCCGTAATCTACATTCTTGGGATTGGATTTTTTTTTAAAGATTTTATTTATTTATTTGACAGAGATAGAGACAGCCAGTGAGAGAGGGAACACAAGCAGGGGGAGTGGGAGAGGAAGAAGCAGCCTCACAGCGGAGGAGCCTGATGTCGGGCTCGATCCCATAACGCTGGGATCATGCCCTGAGCCGAAGGCAGACGCTTAACCGCTGTGCCACCCAGGCGCCCCAGGGATTGGATTTTTTTGAGCCAAGTTTCTGTTTTAACTTTCTCTTCTACCATCCCATCCTCCAATTCACTAATTTGTTCTTCTGCCTCATTTACCCTGGCCGTCAGAGCGTCTAGTTTAGACTGCATTTGACTCATAGCATTTTTAATTTCTGCCAGATTTGCTCTCATTTCCGCCCTTAGAGATTCTATATTCTCGTTAATATTTTCATTAATATTTTTTTCAATCCCACACATCATCTTAACCATTGTTACTCTGAACTCCATTTCTGACAATTTGGTTATATTCGTATCCATCAGTTCTGTGGCAGAGGCCACATACTCATTATCTTTTCTTTGCTGGGGGGGATTTCTCCTCTTTGTCATTCTGATGAGGAGAGGTTGTGGTGATGCCCAGAGCCCAAATTATTGACCAGGACCCAGGCAGTGTGCACTTGTTTTGTAGGGACCTTAAGGATATGGGCTTCTTGATTTTTCAGCCTGCCTTCTGGGGGAGGGGCCTGCCGCGCTGATACTCAGGCAACCCTGTTTGGGTAGAATGCCCTGTCCTCTGCAAGAGGGGATGGGGTTGGGCACAATGTGAGCTGGTATTTCCAGGCTTTTGTTCTCTGGCGACTTTCCCTGGCAGTTTTCTGTGGCTCTTCTGAGACTCAGAGCAGCAGTGGCCGTATCCTAGCCTCTGTGTCAGAGCAGAGATCGCAGTTTGCTTTCCACTGAGCTCTCTTGGCCACTTTAACTCTGTTTCTGTCAATGCTGCTAAAAACCCTGCAGCGTCCCGGGTTGTGCGCCCCACAGCTGCACTCCCACCCTCACTTCCAGGGCCAGTAGGTCTCTGTCCTTTGTGCTTCTAACACCAACAGCCGTGCCTGGTTCCCGCGCAGGCTCCCGAGCTCCCTGTTTCAGTATGTTTCACGCATGATCCAGAGCGCCAGTTTTCTGTCTGGTTGCGCACGTGCTCCTGAGCTCCTGGTTTCAGTCTAGTTCCAGTGAGTGCTCCGGAGCTCCAGATTTCATTCTGGTCACAGTGCGTTCGCAGGCTTACGGTCTCAGTCCGCTCTCTCGCAGGTGCTGGTCCAGTATGTAGGCTCCCTCCCCCTTCTGTTTATCTTCTGATATCTCTGCATGAATTCATGGCTCCCTGCTTTGTACCTCAATATTCAGCGCTGGAGATGTTTGTTTGTAGAGATCCAGATGTATCTTCCTGCGTCTCAGGCTGATTTTGTGGGTGTTCAGGATGGTCCGGTAGATATTCAGCTTGACTCAGGGGACCAGCTGAGAAAGGGGTCCCCTACTCCTCCACCATCTTTACTCCTTGCAGAAAGTGGTCGATTTTCTGTTCATAGAATTTCTGCTACTCTTTTCTTCATTCTCCAGTTGCGTTCATAGGTATTCAGAATGGTTTGGTAGCTCTCTAGCTGAATTCCTGGGACCAGACGAACTTTAGATCTCCTGCTCCTCTGCCATCTTGGAACCCCAAAAATGATTTTTCAACTAATAGTTTTACCTTGTAAAAAAGAAAAGGAAACTAATAAAATACAAGAAAAGTGTGGGTGCCGAGGAGACCATGTCTAGAGGCTACATAGGCTTTCAGTAGTTCAGTGTAGGTATCAGGGTTTATTGCAGGTGACCCATGGCTGTATGTGGCAAGGAGACAGCTGGAGTGAGGGATATGGGATCCTGAATCTATTTCATTTGTAATATTTTCTTACAATATTAACTGAGCTCCTTGCAAATATCTGGAGAAGAGTCTCATATGGTGATGTGCATTGTATCCATTGCAAATGTTCCTGAATTGGGGTTTGATCATACCTGACACATTCCTACCTTGGCAATTACTATTTCCACAAGGTGATTACTCTCCTTATTCTCAGACTTTTACCTATGTACTGCCTTCTCAATGAAGCCTTCTCTGACAGCCTTTTTAAAATGACACCTGCATCCATCCATAGGCTCTCCCTCTCCTCTGCTTTATGTTTTCTCCATAGCACTGATTACTTTATGATATATATTTTACTAGAATGTTAGCTGCTCAAAGCAATGATGTTTGGCTATTTCAATCACTGTTAGGTCTCCAATACTAACAGAGTGCTGGCATAAAACAGGCACTCAGTAAATATTTTCCAAATGAGTGAAGGAATGGGTTTTGGCAGCCTATTGGGTTTTCAACTCCAGAAAGGGATTGTCAAGCTTCTAGAAAAGCACTTCATTGAGGAAGGTCACCATTAAGTTACTGTTTGGCCTTCTTTATTCAGCAGGCTCTGTGATTCCCCCCTCTACATTTGGCATGTGAACAGCATTGTTCAAGATCCCCAAGAGCTTTCAGGATATTCCTCTGGACTTTCTTTTTGCCATTGCACAAAAGTGTCCTCCTTTCAAATGCCTGGAAAGTCATGGAATAGAGCCATTTCTGAGGCCTATAAATATTTAGAACATCAAAGCCCAGAGGAGCCTGGGGAATCCATTAGTCCATAGATGAAGTTATAGATGAAGAGCCTAGAACTCAGAAAAGTGTCATAATTTCCCTAATGACATGCAACCCATTGGGTGAGTGGGGCCTGCACAGGAGGGGAGAGAATTGAAACTTTGAGTATATGTTATCACATGTGATCTTCATAAGCAGTATGGATCTGGGATCATGATTCCATGCACAGACTGGAAAACAGGTGACCAGAAGTGTTAAATTACTTTCCCAACAATGCTCTGTTACTGAGTGTGAAAGTCAGGATCGGGACCCAGGTTTGTTCTCATTCTAAACTCATGCTCCGTCATCTGGATTCTATTTGTGCTGGGTCACTCTACAAGACAGTGGGGAAGTGGGTGTGTGGCCACATCTTTCTTTGCTGTTGGTCACCTTTACACTTCTGAAAGATGGTTTCTTTCTTTCTTCTTGTCACAGTGGAAGAAGCCTTCCTCTTTCCCGTCTAGTGGTGAGCCCTCTATCATTTTCCTTCTCTTTTTGCTCAGTCTGCACCTGCTCTTTCTCTTCCTTGGCCTCTCCTACCAAATCTTAAACATGCTTGGTTTTGTGTATGTCCCATAGAACAAAGGGACAAACTGTCAAGTTGTTCTACATTCTGCTCTTCCTTCTTAAGATGAGTCTCCCTGAAGGAGTCCTTTTGCTCATCTCCAACTAAGCCCTTTGCAGATCTGCCCCCCACCCCCCAGTCTCAAAGCTGTTCCTGTTTCTTCAACCCCCATCTCCCTCCTCCTGGTAACTACCATTCTTTTCTACTTCTATACCTTTGACTATTTTAGATGCCTCATAGAAGAGAATCATGTAGTATTTGTCCTCAGTGACTGACCCATTTCACTCAGCATAATGTCTTCCAGTTCCAGCAATGTTGTCACCAATGGAAAATTACCTTCTTTTATAAGGGTTATTTACATTCCATTGTATGATCTCATGTTAAGTGTTCTTACCACAAAAGAAAGAAAGAAAGAGAGAGAGCATGCCCAACACAAGGATACAAGGAAATTTTTGAAGATAATGAATATGTTTATTACCTGGCTTGTGGTGATGGTAACACAAGTGTTTATGTCCAAACTTAATAGATGCATCATTTATGTATATATTTTTTGGATACAGATTATACCTCAATAAAGCTGGGGAAAAGTGACATATTCATTACAAAACATGTTACCTATTTAAGTAAAAGTTAGTTGCATACATAAAACGAAACAAAACAAAACAAAACAAAAAAACACCTGTCCCTGATAGAGCCTTAGCAACTTCTTTGCTGAGAAGTCCTATTACCTCTCTTCAAGTTTATCTCTCTTGAGACTTCTATAGCATTTGACACAGGGTGCCACCTTATTATTCCCCAGATTCTGTTCCCTTGGATTATGCATCAACAAACTCTCAGGCTTTCTGCATAACACTCTCCAGCTTAGTTGTTCTTTGGTGGATCTCTGGAAGACTGCAAGGATGGCTTCAGTGATCTCCACCATTGTAGTGTGCTTGTCCCCTATGCAATGCAACTTTGCTGGTCCTCAGTCAAGAGGTGGAGTTTATTTCTGCATCCACTGAATCTGGGCATGGTCTCATGATTTGCTTTAAGGAAATTAGCAAATAGGATTTAGAGAAATTAGTAAGCAGGGTCTTAAAAATTGCTTATACTTTGGAACTGTCCTCTTCTGACTATAATTGACACCCTGAGCTCACAAGGTCAGCTGCAGCTAGCCGGCTGGAGAAGTCACATGAAAGGGAACCAATGTACCCTGGCCGACTGATTACCAGACAAGTGAGTGAGGATATTTTAGATCAGTCAGTTCACTTGAGTTACCAATTCACTGTAGCCATATGAATGACCACAGGTGAGACTAGCAGAAAAGCCATCTTGATGAACCCAGCCCAAAATGTCAAACTGCAAACCGTATGCAAATAAAAGCCAATACGTTGTAAGTAGCAACAGGTAATGGATACAATCTTCTACCTATTTCCTCAATTTTTGTGTTTTTAAAAAAATCTACGCATTGTTGTGACATATCCTCTTCTCTAAACATTTGATTTCAAAATTAACACCCATATCTAATAATTCTTGAAACAATATCTCCAAACCAAATACTTCTTCTGATTCCTTGATCATAAAACCAAATGCCTATTGAAAATTGGCTGTACCTTATGGAACTCAGAATTACTACATTTTATATGGAATCCACCCCTGCCACCCCAACTCTTTTTTTCCCATTTTCCCTAGCTCAGACAGTAGACAGTCTGGAGAGAGAATCTTTCTTGCTTCCTCCCATCTCTCACACTCGACATTTAATTAATTACCACATTCTATGAATATTCTTCCTTGATCTTTCTAAAATTCCTCACCTCTCCTTGTCTCCATTTTCACTACTTTAATTCTGGCCACCATAACTGCCCACAAGGATTACTTTCAGCATCTTCTTAAATAGACTTACTTGTACCATCTCTTACTATTAGTTATCAACCAGCCCATTCTTGAAAATAATGTATGGTCTCCAATTTGGAGCCATAGCATTCCACATAAGTCCATTAGCTCTCCTTTATCTGACTTTCTCCCCCATTGTTGTCAATTATGGGGATGGGTGTGTTAAAATCTCATGTTATGGAATTGTCTAATTCTTTTGGTTTCTGTCAAGTTTTGAGTTTTATATTCTGAGCTGGTATTTTAGGTGCATATAAATTTGAAATTGTTGTATTTTCCTAGTGAATTAAATCTTTTTATCATTATGATATGACCTTTATCATTAATAATACTTATTATTTTAAATTTTATTTTGTGTGATACTATTTTATGCACTGGTATTTGCTCTGTAAATTATAAATCTATCTTACAACTTTTCTTTGCCTTCATGTTTTAGCCACATTATTATCCAGTCTCACTATCTTTATCTTTACACTACTGAGTTTCGTACATTTCCAATCATAGTATTTACTGATATATTTGGATTTATCTCCATTATTTTACACTTTCCATTTGTTTAGCTTTGAATATATTTTTCTCTTGTATTGAGTGAGGTATCCCCACCCCCTCTAATTCCATCAGTTTTTTGCTATTATTTTGGAAGGTTTCCATTCTATTTGTATTATTTAGTTGGTTACTCTAGAATTTTTTGCTACATATTTAACAAAGTTTAAAATCAGTCAATAAGTTTGATTTCTTCCCCCAAATGTAAGAAATTTAAAATACTTAATTCCCAAATATTCTCAGTATTAATTTAGTATTATTATTTAATAACCTTTTATATCTTGTTCATATTTTATGACACAAATGGATCAGTTATCATTGTTTTATAAGTTAAATATTGTTAGATTTACCCAGATGTATACCATTTTCTTTGCTCACTATTCTTATTAAATATCCAGTCTTCTGTTTGAAATAATTTTTCTTTTATTTCTAAAGTAGATACTTTAGAAGCTCCTTTAAGTAAAGCTCTGTTGAAGACTAAACGAGTTTTTGTTTGTCTGCAACTGTCTTCATCTCACCTTTATTCTTTAAATATTGCCGTGATGGTTATAAAATTCCCAGTTGAAAGCTCTTTTACCTCAGCACTTTAAATGAATCTCATTATTGCTGCTGGGAGTCATTCATCAGTCTAAGTGCCATGACACTGGAGGCAAGCTGTTTTTCTTGGGTACCTTGAAAGGCTTTGTCTGTTACTTGGTGTTTGGCAGATTCATTATACTGTATCTCAGTATGGGGTTCTTTTTAATTATCCTACTCAGATTAGGGATGAGAGAACTCATGCCTTTCCTCAATTCTGGAAAGTTTTGTGTCATTTTCTCCTTAAGTATTATCCATCTAACAGCCCATTAATCTCCTTTTAAAATTCCAATTAGGCATGCCTTCAATCTCATTGCTCTATTTTCTATATCTTTTAACCTCTGATTCATACTTTTTATCTTTGTGTTATATTGTTTTTCTTTTCTTTCTTTCTTTAAGTACATGGAGCCCAATGTGAGGCTTGAACTCACCACCCTGAGATCAAGACCTGAGCTGAGATCAAGAGTTGGGTGCTTAGCCAACTGAGGCACCCAGGCATCTATTTTTATTTTTTAAAATCTGTTTGCATTCACCTTCCTATTGAATAATTCTCTCTTCATTTTGGGACTATTTCCAGTTCAATAATTCTTGCTTCAACAGTGTCTAATCTGTTAGTTAGCCTTCATCTTGAGTTTTTATTTTCATTTATTATATTTTTCATTTGAATAAGTTCTCTTTGAATCTTTCTTTCAAATGCCTTGTCATTTTTGAGACTTATAATCTCAATCACTTATATCTTTAAATGTAATACATTTATTTTGGGGGGATTCTAATTCTAACCATTCTAAAATCTGAAGACATTGTGCTTTATTTTCCTCATCTGGACCATGGGTTTAAAAGCAATTACTACTCAATGGATTGCTTTAAGAATTAAACGATTAAATATATGTAAAGTTCTTAGGATATCTTGCACGGAGTAACCTATACAGGTGTTAGCTATTATTAGTATTATTATTGCTGCTGTTACTTGTAGAACTGATATTGTGCTTTGCTGACTACCTCTAAGCTTTTCTCATGTGTTAAGTAACTTTTGATTATGAGCTCGTGTTCCTTTAAACATTGTCACTGGACTTTTAAGCCTTCTATGTATGTAAGCTACATTCCTCCAGAGAGGACATGCATTGGCTTTTTCCAAACCACGGGGATACTCCCGTCCCAACTAGTTTAAATTAAATTCTTGCCTTTGGGTATTTTCATGCCACAAAGTGCATGTGAACTCCAGCCTCAATTTGCCTGAGGGTTGATTGTGGTTATGAATTCTCGGGGGAACCTTGTTTCCCTTTCCCAGAAACAAGACAAAGACAGTCTAAGTTCATATTTTGTGGGATAGATTCTTTGCTGGTTTGCCTGGTGAGGCATTTTGTGGGGGTCACTGATTATAGGTCCTACTGTATGATGATTTTATCTTCAGAGAGAAGAGAATGACCTTGGATCATCCAGTAGCTTAAGTGCTTACCTATTTTTGTGAATTTATTTTTTCTGATCAATATTGGCTAACTTTCTTGCCATTATTAGACCTTCTTTAGAAATGTATTTTGAATCTTTTATCCAGGATTTGTCCATGTTTTGAACTTGGAGATTTTTTCTTTTTCTATATGGGGCTAGATAGTGGATATTTTAGGCTTTGTGGGTCATAATGTCTCCTTTGTCACTATTAGCTCTGCACTTATAAAAACCATCATAGACTATTCATAAGCAAATGGTTATAATGGTGTTTCCATTAAACTTTATTTACAAAAGTAGGTGTCAGACTAAATGTGACCCATTGGCTTTAGTTTTTCAAACCCTGTTCTATAACATAACTAGCAACAGAAGTCACCAAGATAATCTTTCTGAAAATGTTGTCTCTAAGACTCCTGGCAGCCATAGCAAAAAGGGAACCAAGGTTGTTGTCTGACTGAAAATTTCCTTTCTATTTGGAGCTTACAGTCTTATAGGAGAAAATCCTATAGGGGCTCCCATGGGGAGACAACTCATGGGAAGAGACATGGAGATTTGGGCAAGATCTAGTTAGGATGTGGGGGAAACTAAAGTTATTTGATTGCCTTCCAGTTTCTTTCTGATGGAATTTCCTGCTTGGTGCTTGAAATGAATCTTGCTGGATCATAGATGCTTGGAAATTACATCTTCCCCTTGTTCATTAATGTCTGTACAACCTCTAAGCATGCATACCCATCCTCCACTGAGAGAGCATCTTTTCATGTCTTTGGTGATGATCTAGACCAGCATAATTGCTTTTTTTTTTTTTTAAACTTATGTCCTCATTGTGAAGTAATGTTATACTTTTGACTGACTCTTTGGGCCTAAATAATAACACGATTTGTCCCATGATCTGAAAAAGGGGTAGAAATGAGGAGGTGGATGTATTTCGTAATTTTCTGAAATCTGAGTAGTAGAAATAACACTTTTACAATGAAGGCAAGCTCAATACAATTTTCAGAACCATGAAGCTTTCTTTTGAGTTAGTTGTGAAGTCTTATTGGTTGGAGAGAATTCATGCATATTTTAATTGCACAGGTGGTAGAAGTTGTAAGTAGGAAAACAAAAATAGAGTCTGAGGCTACAGGTGCAAACAGATTTTTATGGAGACCCCCGCTCTAAATGTAGTTGCTCAAAAGCTGGGCTTTTTCATTCTCTTATATGAAGCACTCTGAAAAGCTGGCATTTCTACAGGCATCTTTGTTAGTGGCGAGATGGGAGGGCCTGTATGCTCAGAGGTTAATCTTACTAATTAACAGAAAGAATACCGGCTTCAGAAAGCATCTCAGTGGACTGGCAGATTTTCCCCATATTTCATTAGGGTGACTTTGAAAAGATTGCAGGCAAATGGCACCTTTGGTTTTAAAAATCAGAACCATGGCCTTTTAAACATTTTTAAAATTAGAGTTTGAGAAGACCACAGTGATGGGGATATGGACAAGTTGGCGTTATTCAGAAACCTGCCCATGGGAAGACAGGGGCAAAGGAAAAACTGTATTTTTAAGTGCATCCTTATTCTTCATTCCTTCATGCCTGGCTTTCCCCCTTCTTTACACTTATTTTGAAGCCCTTCTCCCTCCTCCTCCCAGTGAAAGCCCACGCCATATCCCTGAGTCTGTTGTGGAAGAACAGACTGGAAGACATCTGCCTCTTGCCTTATTTTTTTAAATTCCTCTAAATGATAGAGCCAAGTCTCCACACCAGAGCTCCCGCTCCCTGAACAAACCAAATGGCGGCTGTTGGCGGCGTATTGACAGCTTGTTAATGGAGGAATCCTTGACAGTGTGACAACCTGTGTGGGCTGCCTTGGGAAGCCAAATCCGCCCCCACACAAACCCTAGTAATTAACAGGTGGGGAGAAATAGCAACTAACTGCTGCTGAGGAGGGGAAAAATACTCAGCCAAATGAATTATGTATATTAAAAAAATAACACCCGTCTTGTCATCTCTTTCCTAGTTCTTGTTAGCGGTTCCACTGGAAAGTGCTTTGACTTTGGGGTCAGATGAGCCTGGATTTGAATCTAAGTTTGGCCACCTAGCAACTGTGTGTGATTTTGTGAAAATTACATCGCTGAATCTCAATTTGTGAACAGTAATGTGGTCAGATACTGTTTGAGAAGGCACAATCATAGATGTCACATACTGGTATTCAATTGTTAGAATCTCTTTTTATGATGATGGATTTGCCAAATTGTTCTTGTAGTTCTGTCAAGTTTTGTATTGTGAAGCAATGTTTTTTCAGTGCATTAAGTTTGAAATAGCTATGTCTTCTTGATGAATTGGGCCTTTTATCATTAGAAAGTGGTCTCCTTTATCTCTAGTCATGCTTTTTTGTCTTAAAATTATTTTGTGTGATGTTATTTTATGTGCTGGTAGCTCAGTGTATATATATATGGCTATATTCCATTTATTTTACAATATTTCTGTGCCTTCATGTTTCTTGGGGCTGGGAATGAAGGATGAGGGGTGAAGAGAAAGGGCAGGCTCAGGCTGGCCGTTGCTTGGTTAAGGCGTTCATACTGGCCGGAATGACCTCCCAGACGTCCTTCCTTTCCTAGCTCCTTGAAGCACCACATATACTTATACACATTCTCTGAGATAAAGTGTCTTGGAGGCTGCAATAGCAGCCTTGGTAGCACCACACACACCAGGCTCTGAACATTTCCCTCTCAGCTCTGACCTATATTAGAAAAGTTATAGAGGAAATTTCTCAAAACTTGTATCTATAGTTTTTTGTATATTTCTAAGGGCTAAACTTAATTTAGGAAACATCCAAGATTGTTTAAAATAACAGTTTCCAAGCTTTCTTGGGTCTCTGATGCCTCTGTGAATGTGATGAAAGCTATGGACTTCTCCAGGGAAAAAACACAAACAAACACAAAAATTTCAAACCATTTCATCCCTCATAAAGTTCCAGAGGCTCCAGGTAAAGGATTTAAATACTCATGTTATAAAAATTAAGGGACAAAAGGCAGGATGCAAAATTTAAATAAATGCAACGGGAGACTGTGTAGCCCTGGCAGAAAGTATGCTGCCTACTGTGGTCTGAGCTTGTATCAGATTTACCAGGGAGCCCATGCTCTGAGCCAGCACTGCCTGTGCACACCTGTGTACACCATGGCCTAAGGAAGCCTGAGCTGAGGACAATATGAAAAGGTCTAGAACCAGTGACTCCTATGGTTCCATCTGAGGCACCCAGGAAACATCTTCCAAGGGAGGCATCTATAACCCAGGGCAAGTCCCAGGCTCCCACTTAAGAGAATCCTAACTGAAGATAAGCTGAGAAGAAAATATCACAAAACACTGGAGAAACGCTGCCATAAGAGATAGTCAGCAGGTGTAACAAACAGAAACATTGATGCCCGAGAAAGCTGAAGTAATAGTCAGCTGGAAAAGCACTGTAAGTGTGTTTAAAATACTCAAAGTTAAAAAATGATAGAATCCATAGAAATGGAAATAATGGAAGAAGACAGACAAATCTGAAATAAAGAAGTAGCTAGTTTTGGAAGTGAAAATATTACTTTCATTTTGAGAAGGAAACTTTAAGGATAAGAAGTGAGAAGGAAACTTTAAGGATAAACAGAAGATTAGACATGACTGAAGAGTGAATAAATAAAATGGAATAATTGCCAGGGGAAATCATCCAGAATACAGCAAAGAAGGGATATAGAGTTGGGAGCTACAGAAGAGAAGTTGAAAATTGGAGGAGAGCAATTGAAATTTTACTCTGGACACAGCATAATGAAACCACAGTTTTCAGGCAGAATGAGAAAGTCTGAAAGTTACCAGGCAGAAAAGACAGATGACTTAACTAAGTCACTGTCAGACAAAAGCCAGGCTCTCATCATTAGTGAGACATTCAAGAAATAAAAAAGAAAGAAAGAAAAAGATCTCCAAGGCACTGAGGCAAAATTGTGTATGTTTATATGTCTTATTAATGTCAATGATGAAAAAAAACACCACCACCACGAAAACACAAAACCAGCACCTGTAGGAAATATGCACAAGTGTTGAGTTTATTCTGGTTGGTAAAATTAAAAGCAACTGTTATTTTTATCTTAATATTTCTGTGGTGTTCACATTTCCCACAATAAACATGATTTACTTATGTAATAAAAATCAATATTAAAAAAACAATATTCTGTGTTGAATAGAGAAGAGTATGTCTATGTCTCTGTCTCTTCAAATTAAGTCCATTCTCTAAGGATTAGCTCCAATGACACTTCATCCACAAGGCCTTCCTGTTGTTCCTTTACTTCTGCAGGACAGACTCATCCATTAGCATAGGCAGCAGAGTGCCTAGGGCCATGACAATTTTTAAATTTTAAATCCTTTTAAAATCAGAACAAAAAGCTGAAAATGATAATAATTAACATATAATAATGAATACAGCCTGGATTATATTATATATTTATCTTTATACCAATGCAGTGGTAAAATATAATTTAAATATATATATATTTTAATGAGGAAGAAGAGGCACATGATGGCAAAAGTGCCCAAGGCCCATGGAAGTCACGAGGAAGCCTTGCACTTCTGACTTCCAGTATTAATTTTGGCTTCCCCAGAGGCACAGGCTGAGATAAGCCTCCATAGGCAGTTTATTTGGGAAATGATCTCAGCAAGCAGATGTGAGGGAGCAGAGAGAGGACAGGGAGCCAAGAAAAATCCATAAAAGCATGTGTTCTCAAGGTCCTTGTGAGCGCCAGGGCTTAGTTTCTCCAGACCTCCATTCCTAAAGACAAACAGAATACCTCTCGGTATTCCCCACCTGAAGGGATAAACACCAGGGTGTTTATCTACTGACTACTGTCCTTCATTTTTTGAGCACTGTCCCTGAGGCTGTTCATTCCCTTCTGTGGGGTTTGTCTAAATGCTGGGTGGCTCCTGGCACTGGAGCAGAAAACATCAAGTGCTTGGTCAAGGTTAAGATACTGTTAGTTGAGAGCAAGATTGTAGGCTATCTCTGCCTGTCTTATCTCACTTAGTATCATACCCTCAAAGTCCATCCATGTTATCACAGATGGCAAGATCTCATTCTGTTTGGGGCTGAGTACATAACATTGTATGTCAATTATACCTCCATTTAAAAAAAAAAGATTGCATAGCTAACAGAGCCGAAACTGAAAATCAAGGGGGCCAAGGTGAGGGGACTCAAAATACAAAAGTATCTGCCACAGTACCCCTGGAATCAATCTCACATCAACCCCATGTTCCTGTGCTATTTTATTTGTACATTTGTAAGAACTAATTTTATATTCAGCTATGTTTCATGAGTCCCACAGTTCCTTTTGTACTTGAAATATAAATTCTTTGACGTCATGAGCAGTGCTCATGGCACAGAACCTTGCACTTAGTAGGTACTTGATACATATTATTGACTTAAGTTAACTAAGGCAGTCCTGGACTAGGATTTGGGAGAACTGAATTCCAGTCCCCACTCTATGACTAACGTACTGTGTGAAGTTGGGCAACCACTCAATCCGCTTGAATCTCATGGCTACATCTATGAAATGAGAGCATGTATAGGATCTTCTCCAATGGCCCCTCTGGATCTGTTTGATTATTCCCATCCATGCAACCCCTCTGAGCATTAAGGAGTTCCAACTAAACTCTAAGCCCAGTGCTAGTTGCTGGGATTATGGAGGGAAACACAATACAATCTTACTGTACAGGAATGAAGTGGTTCTTCAAGGAGAGAGACAAATGAAGAATTATAGCACATTATAGTGTGACAGAAGCAAGCACGGAGGGCTGAGGACACACAGCAGGATTTGTAATCAAACCTGGGGTGCGTCAGGAGGAACTCTTGCAGAGATGACAGTGGAGGTGATTCTTTCAGGATGAATGATAAATAATGGGAAGGATGTGAGGAGGACAGGGGAAGACACTCCATACAGCACTGGTCCCGGAAATGGAGGCATCTTTCTCAAGACTGAGGACTGCTTGCCTAGGACAGAAAAGAGATGTTATAAGCCTCTCTGACTTTTGGGCCCATGCTATTCCCACATCTCATTTTGCCTTTCCCAGGGCAATTGTTCGATACTGTCACATGAAAGTTTTAATGTGTGTGCTAGCCCCAAGATTAGGAAAGGAGAACTAGTTATATCGACAAACTACAGCTTCTAAGGTGGGAGACAAGACATATTTTTCTATGTTTGCTAGGAAAGGAGAATCACCTTCACTTTATTTTATATTTATTATTAAGCAGCACTGTGGAAATGGATTTTTAAAAAAACACAGTCCAGGATTAATGGAGAGAAAAGGATATATTAGCCAATAGACAGGTCTTCAGTCAATTTATATATGTTCAATCAGTCCAATGTTCCCCTCTTTGATAGTAATGAGTACATTTCTTTCCAGAAGTCAAAGTCTCTGTTATTTTCTCCCTATTTATGGTGATCAGGTATTTGTGTTACTCCTGGTAAAATACCCTGGAAATGGCTTGTAGAAGCAGCCCTTCATGCTAAGTGCACTGTGGGAAAGATGCATTATAGAAACTCCAATCCTCTGGATATAACTGCTGACATTTTCCCCTTCCTGCTCGGCATGAGTATGAGATCACCCCATAATTTTACCTCATGGAGTCATTTGCTGCTTTAGGAAGAAATGCTCTTTGCTGATAAACATCCCTCTACACATAAATGTCATGCTGAAAAGGTTTCTCTTTTTGGAGAAATGGCCCAAAGCCCCCAATTTCAATAACTTGCTTCATTACAGAAGAGGAATAAGTGATAAAACTTGCCGAAGTAGGGGCTGGAGGACACAGTCTTCCTGACATTGCCCTGAAATAAAAAGCAGAAGAATGCTGGAGGGACATGTGATTATTTGCACAGAAGCTCATTTCTTAGAAGAGTTTGGTTCAGAATCTGAAATGTGATGTTGATTGCAGGTATGAACACTGATTCATTGTTGCTGATGCCAGTTCTGCACATGTAGTAATTGCTCAAGACTAAATCTGGCTGCCACTATTTTTCAATTGTACTGTGGGGATTTTTAGTCTTAGTACAAGCCGACTCCATAACCTTACAATGGAGGGGAACAGAATGAAGCAAACGGTGTATCTACTGAGACTCCACAAAGTGCACTGTGTACTAGTTATTTCATTAGTTCTTTTACTACTGACTGGGCTAAGTATTTCACATATGCTATCAATTCAATTAACACACATTAATGGAAAACATGGAATGAGTCATTTACTGTGAGAATTAAAAAATCATATCATGCCATCTTCACTGCAGTACCAAGCATTTGTAGATGAGCAAATGAAGCTCAGAGAGTTTCAGCTGCCTAAGGTTACACAACTTGTAAATGGCAAAGCTGGGATCTGAACCTGGGTTTGTCTGCTCATGCTTAGAACCTCACAGATCACACTGTAGTCACCCAGTAAATGCTTGTAAAACTGCACTTTGATGGAAACAATGATGGCAGACTCACTGAGGATGGGCCCAGGGCATGAGGGAATTACTCTCTTCAGCATTTCACTCTTTTTCTATCATTTATTCACTTACCAAACACTTCCTAAGTCTATATCCTTGTCATTACATTACATTATTAGATTCAGAGTCCCTGGACTGCTTAGTAGGGAAAACAGAAAGACAGAAAAATAATTATAATGCAGCAGCTTGTATACCAATTCAGGTATAGTTCTGGTGCTCAATGGCTGAGTAAATAGTTAACCAAAAACTTAGCCTCTTAAAACAGCAATTTTATTGTGATCTCCCATGGTTTTATAGACTTTTGGACACAGCTTGGGTTCCCTCATGTTTTGCACACTGGCGGTGGTTGAGATTGTGGTCATCTGGTCATTTGAGGGCTTCTTTATATCCATGCCTAGTTCCTGGGATGGCTGGGTTAGCTGGGGGCTGATGAGACAGATATCTCTTTCTTTACATAAATTCTCCACATGGCTAGCTTGGGATTTCTCGTAGCACAAAATCCATGACAGATGGATTTCTCCTTGAAGCCTGGCATCCTTGGAGAGAACCTTCCAAGAGACAAAGTTGGGACCTGCAAAGTTTTTTTGGACTAAGCCTCAGAAATCAGTATCACTTTGACTACATTTTGTCGGTTACAAGCAAGTCTCAAGTCCGGCTCTCATTCAAGAGGTGGGGATATGTGGGAGCATGGATACTGAGAGGCATAATATTTTACATGGGGGGGGCATCTTTGAAGATGAACTAGTACATGCTTAGTAGGTATCAAGTACTTTGAGAACCCCATAGAGACCTAGGCCAAGTTTACTCCAGGGCAGAGGATGCTCAGCCTGAGAAGACATGTGACAAAGGTGAAATAGTTCTTATACTCCAAGAGGTCAGAGTCTGGGAAGCCCAACTAATGGGGTTGAACAGTAGTGTGCATGAGTGGGTTGAGGTGTATAGAGAGTGAGATGTGATTATGGATGTTAGCAAGAGCTAGTTCCTTCCTGGCCATGCAGGGACTGTGGGCTTGAACAAACAGAAGAGGAACAATTAAAGGTTTTAAAGAACTAAAGGGTACCAAGATAAGATTTTTGTTTATTTATTTTAATTTTTTTCCATTATGTTGTGTTAGTCACCATATAGTACATCATTAGTGTTTGATAGAGTGTTCATGATTCATTGTTTGCATATAACACCCAGTGCTCCATGCAATACCCATCACTGGGTTAACCCAACCCCTCACCCACCTCCCCTCTAAAACCCTCAGTTTCTTTCCTGAAGTCCATAGTCTCTCATGGTTCCTCTCCCCCTCTGAGTCCCCCCCTTCATTTTTCCCTTCCTTCTCCAAATGTCCTCCATGTTATTACTTATGTTCCACAAATAAGTGAAACTATATGACAATTGTCTTTCTCTGCTTGATTTATTTCATTTAGTGCAATCTCCTCCAGTTCCATCCATGTTGATGCGAATGTTGGGTAATCATCCTTTCTTTTTTTTTTTTTTAACCCAAGCATTTTTTTCTTTTTATTTAACAGTGTATTAATTATCTATTGGTGCATAACAAATCACCCCCATACTTAGCTTCTTAATATAATAAACATTTTAAAAACTTTTTTATTATGTTATGTTAGTCACCATAGAGTACATCCTTAGTTTTTGATGTAGTGTTCCATGATTCATTATTTGCATATAACACTCAGTGCACCATGCAATATGTGCCCTCCTTAATACCCATCACTGGCCTATCCCAGTCCCCCACCCCCCTCCCCTCTGAAGCCCTCAGTTTGTTTCCCAGAGTCCATAGACTCTCGTGGTTCATTCACCCTTCTGTTTACCCCCCCTTCATTCTTCCCTTCCTTCTCCTACCTATCTCCCTGCTATTTCTTATGTTCCATAGATGAGAGAAATCATATGATAGTTGTCTTTCTCTGCTTGACTTATTTCACTTAGCATTATCTCCTCCAGTGCCGTCCATGTTGCAGCAAATGTTGAGAACTCGTTCTTTCTGATAGCTGAGTAATATTCCATTGTATATATGGACCACAACTTCTTAATCCAGTCATCTGTTGAAGGGCATCTCGGCTCCTTCCACAATTTAGCTATTGTGAACAATGCAGCTATGAACATTGGGGTGCCTATGGCACTTCTCTTCACTACGTCTGTATCTTTGGGGTAAGTACCCAGTAGTGCAATTTCTGGATCATAGGGTAGCTCAATTTTTAACTTTTTAAGGGACCTCCACACTGTTTTCCAAAGTGGCTGCACCAACCTGCATTCCCACCAACAGTGTAAGAGGGATCCCCTTTCTCCACATCCTCTCCAACATTTGTTGTTTCTTGCCTTGTCAATTTTTGCCATTCTAACTGGTGTAAGGTGGTATCACAAGGTGGTTTTGATTTGAATTTCCCTGACGGCTAATGATTTTGAACATTTTGTCATGTGTCTGTTAGCCATTTGTATGTCTTCATTGGAAAAGTGTCTGTTCATATCTTCTGCCCATTTTTTGATTTGATTATTTGTTTCACATGTATTGAGTTTGAGAAGTTCTTTGTAGATCTTGGATACTAGTCTTTTATTTGTAGTGTCATTTGCAAATATCTTCTCCCATTCCGTGGGCTGCCTCTTAGTTTTTTGGACTGTTTCCTTGGCTGTGCAGAAGCTTTTGATCTTGATGAAGTCCCACAAGTTCATTTTTTCTTTTGTTTCCCTTGCCTTTGGAGACGTGTCTTGAAAAAGGTTGATGTGGCTAATGTTGGAGAGGTTACTGCTTATGTTCTCCCTATGATTTTCATTTAGGAAGACCGTGCAGGTTGCAGGGTGGAACATAGATTTGAGAAGGTAATAATGGAGTCAGGGAAACTGTTAAGTTGGGATGATGAAGAGACTAGTTGCTGGAATACACCTTCCTTAGAAGAAGGCAGCATCTGTAAGTTTTATGTTATAAACTGGTTCACTGAAAAGGATGAAGGGGATGAAGGAGATAGAGGAGCAGAGGACCAGGGGGCTTCTGCATTGGATAATTCTGTGGAAGGCAGTGCTATTTAATGTAGTGGAGAATACAGACCCAGGGAGGGCCTTGAGCTTGTTAATTCTGAGATATGTGCAGGAAAATCAGACAGAGATGCCCTATATGCATTGTAGTGCACACCATTGGTGCCTTGTCCAGATTTCCTTTACTGGGCCGATGCATACCACCCACTCCCCAGCCTTAGCTGCAGTGATGGCTGGCTGCTAATAGCTCATATTCTCACCCTCATTCTGGAGATTTCCCTCACCTAGAATTGCCTGGGAGGTTACACACCCCCTCCCTGGAGTCAACTTGCAGCCAATGATGGACTAATATAAGGATGCAAATGATCATCCCCCTTGCTACCAGGTGGGGCCACTCTGTGATGCCATTTATGTTTCCAGGCTCCTTGGGAGTTCATCTGGGATCACATCTTTACACATCTTCTTCCCTGCCCTCACTTTCTGCCCCCAATCCTCTTTTTCTCTCAGGAAGTCACCTGCGCAAGAACCTCAGAAAGGTCTACCTCACGGGGGCGCCTGGGTGGCACAGCGGTTAAGCATCTGCCTTTGGCTCAGGGCGTGATCCCAGCGTTATGGGATCGAGCCCCACATCAGGCTCCTCTGCTAGGAGCCTGTTTCTTCCTCTCCCGCTCCCCCTGCCTGTGTTCCCTCTCTCGCTGGCTGTCTCTATCTCTGTCAAATAAATAAACAAAATCTTAAAAAAAAAAAAAAGAAAGGTCTACCTCAGGAAACCTAAGACAGTCCGTTAGATGATGTACCCAGTGACCGATTGTTTGGAAACAATGTAAGTTCGTTTGTGGTAAAAATCCTTTCTAAACAATAGTAGGGACTTCCTGTAAATTAGAGTAAGAATCATGACATGTGGAGCATTTAAGTATGGGTGTGGAAGTGGAGCTCATAGTAAAGTGCATGAACTCTGAACTATGGAATGATATTACCTGGTTTTAATCCCAGCTCCACTACTTATGAGCTATATCATCTTCTGTATCTCATTTTCCTCCTCTATTAAAATAGGGATAATAATAGTCCCTATACAAAAAAGTTATTGTGAAAATTTAATGAATCTAAATATCAACAAATATATCTAAAATTCAAAAGTCCCACAAGAAAAAATTTATTGTATTCGCTGCTATATTCTCAGCACTTAGAATAAGGCCTGTCACATACTGGATTCTCAATAAATATTTATTGAGTGATTACACGTAAAGCAATTAGAAGAGCACCTGGCACAATTTCACTCTTAGAAGTTTACACAAAAAATATATTCGTAATAGTATAAACCAACATAAGTAAAATATTATTAATTATAGAAATAGCAATAACTTACTTGAAACAGCAAAAGATTTGGAAAATATATATAAATATTTCCATATGTATACATATAGACATATAATTATTGAAAAGGCATAAATTATGGTTCATTCAGACAATGGAAATACTATGTAGTCCCTAAAAAAATGAGGTACCTTGAAGGGTACAGGTATGGAATGATCATTGACATATATTGTGAAAAGGGAAGTTGCAGAGAAAAGCAAGATACAGTGCATATAGTATGTTATCCTTTGGGGAAGAATATACACATATATGTGCACTATGCACAGACACACACACACAGTCTGTATGGTGGGGTTCACCAGAATTGCCTCTGGGGAAGGGATCTGGGCCTGTCGGACTCAGGAGTGGAAAGGAGACTAAAAGGTACACACTGTTGATTTTTGTTCCATATGCAAGGCAAGTATATCCTATTCAGAAACTAATCAAACAATTCACAGTCTTTAAAAGAAAGAATTTATGTTAATCAAGTCTTGGCTGACTAGGGGCGGTTGAGAGGGTGGGTGTATTTTCAAACGTCCAAGAGCCAAGGGCATCTTGATGAAAGCACCTGTGTAGACAACAGGCTGATAAGATAGCAGCATTTTTCTGCACAAGGGGGCGCCAAGCCCTTTACCTGGTAAATCCCCTGTGAATTGACCTCTAAAGATTGATTACAGCTCAGCCTTCCACTCCTCTGGCTTGGAAAATTAGATTGAATACCATTATTAATTTTGATTACCAGACCTGAATTCTCTGTAAGCTCACTTCGCAGGCAGACAGACTTTAGCCTTTCATAAACACTGCCTTCAAAATCTGCCTTCTTCAGGGGATGGAGGGTATTGAGAGTAGGCCAGAAGTACCTACTAAGTGCCAGGCCCCCCTGCTGGGTAGTGGCCTTGTTGTACATCACATTACTAGCTTCCCTCACCTCCTCTCTGAGTAGGCATCATTATCTTCATTTAAGTAGGAAACAGGCCTGGGTGAAATGACTTACCCCTGGACTTATAAAAGTAAATAAGAAAAGAGGAAGCACATGGCATGTGCCATCAACTACACCTGAACTCACGAATTATTAATATTTTGTTTGAAAGGGAAACACACAAGAGACCTAAAAAAACAGCAAGAAGGGGAAAGATGTTGGCCTGACAAAAATGTTCCTGATTACAAAGAAAGAGGTGCTTTCCTCCAGCAGAACACCTTCCCCCGATTTCCTGCAAGCTAGAAGGAGTACATGATTTGGGAAGTGAGATGTGTCACTGTAGTGAATTTCAATGGTGCTGAGGGCTTCAGGCCCTTCCATGCTGACTACAAAATCTGAGCACTTTTTTAAGGTGGAGCAGCCTTAGACATCATCACAACTTGGGCAGGTTACTCTTATTTTACAGATGAGGGTGCTGTGACCTATGGAAGGGAAGAGAGCTATTCAGGTCACAGGGGTATGGTGCAAATTAGGGCCACATTCTAGGTCTTTGGATCCTTATTCCAGTGCCTTTTTTTCCTCCCAGTTCTTCCTAAAGCTGGATCCCAAAACTTTATAGAGGCTGCATTGCTCTTGGATCCAATCTTATAGACCCTGGAACTGACCCTTCATTTATCCTGGGTCTCCTCTTTTTTGACTCCCCATTTTCTTCATTGGTGACTAAGCCTGTGAGTATGGAAGGGACCTATGAATTTGTACAAATATAATTTTTAGGCGTTAATTTTTATAAACAGTAATTTCCAGTTCTCTTCAAAGTATATTGGAAGCATCTACTGAGAAGGGACTGAGTCTTTTATTTGTTTTGGCTTTTCTAGACGGTTCTGTGCCAAGCATGCAGTAGGAACTCGTCCCAGCTTACCTAGTTGAGAAATGATCTGGCATCCATTTAGAACTAGACCTGCACAGAATCCAATGATACTGTCATATTGATGCATGGATTGTTAGTAGAATATCCAACACTAACCCAAGCACTGCAGTTTGGAAAGTGGTATTGCTTCTGTGGTAGGCAGAGTTGGAAGATGGCCCCTAAGATTCCCATTGCTTAGTGTCTGTTCCATGTATAATCCCTTCCCTTTGATTGTGGACAGGACCTATGAGTATCATAGATGCCAGTCCCATGGTAATGTTATATCATATGGCAAGGTGATGGGGTTTTAAAGTTCTAGTCAAGGTCCCTAATTAGTTTGACTTTGTTAATCAAAGGGAGACTATCTGGGTGGGCCTGACCTAATTAAGTGGGCTCTTTCAAAGAGGGTTTAGGGGGATTCTCCTACTGGCTTTGGGTTGTCCAGCCTCATGGAAATAAATTCTGCCAACAATCATGTGAGTTTCGAAGAAGGCCCTGAGCTTCAGAGGAGACCCCAAGCAGAGAACCCAGTTAAGCTGCATCCAGATATCTGCCCTACAGAAATTGTGGGATAATAAATGGGTTTTGAACTGTTAAATGTGTAAACCATTATACAGCCTAAAAAAACTAATTAAGCTCCTGTGATTGTGGAAGGGATCTAGACCCCACCTTGCATGGTCCATGAGTTGTCCTACACATAATTTCTCCCATTTTTGGTTCCTTTACTTGAATTGCATATATTTTTCTTATGTGACCATATTCAAGGACAAGAATATGTATATATATATATATATAACTTTGGGCAGGTTTGCATACTATTTTAAAAGTCACTTAATTTTCTTATGCCTCCTTTCATCTGTGAAATAGGAGTGCCGTTGGTTACATGTCAGCTGGCCCATTAGGAGCACTCACCAGGAAGCTGGGCTTGTGGGAAACTTCTACAAACAGAAGTATAATGTGTGGACTTCTTGGAAATATAAGTAGCTGTGGTGGATTGGAAAGAGACCTGGATTTGCAGTCCAAAGAGCAACATTTACATTCTTATGCTACTATCTGAAATAGTGATATGACCTTAGGCAAAGCATTTAACTTTCCTGATCCTCAGTTTTATTTATCTGTAGAGCAAGGGATAATAATAGGTTGGTGGCAAGGACTAAATGAGCTATTGTATTTGACTCATATTGTCATCTTTAGGTTTTTTTGTTTTTGTTTTTAATATTGTCTAGGTCAGTTCCTCTCTTACAGACTGTGGAGTGTCCTCACCCTCTTGACCGTTTGGATTCTTCGAGTAACACTGGAAGGAAGCTTTGCAAATGGATTTTATTGGGGATGGGAAATTATCAGGTGACAAAGACAAGGAAACATTCCCATTTCCTTTCAGAGCAAAATGTCACCCTATTCTGTTTCAGTGAAGAATAAAAGGAATTTAGACAAAATGTCAGTTTCCCTCTGAACTAATTTGGGAATTATAATGACATGCAGAGTCTCAGTTGAGCGCATGAATATTCATAATTAAAAATGAAATTGTCATTTTTTCAGATTGTGAAAATGAACAGAAATCCCCAGGGGTGTCCAAGGCCAGAAGAGCTGTTATTTTAAGAAAAATTCTAAGATACGGAAGCAAAAAAACCATATATATATATTCTCTTCTATCCTCTCTTCTATCCTCTTCTATCCTCTCCACATGGCTCACTTCTATCCACTCCACATGGCTCAGAGGATATGGGAAGTGTTCACCTAGGGAGGAAAAGAACTTTGAGGACAAGTGCTGGCTTCTCACTCTCCCATCCCACTCCACCACCCTGCTGCTGGCCAACTCTCTAGCTCATGCACACATTTTGTTTTTCAGATATATTGAGCCTTTCTCTCTCTGTTCAAAGTTCAGTACAGTAGGCATACATTAAATAAGTACAATACAGTATGATATATATACACAGAAGGAGAAGAGAGTGCTCTTGGGGGATTTAGCCTTTAGTTAGTAGTTACTATATCCATGTTATGGATGAGCAAAGTGGGACCAAGAGATGTTGCCCAGGTTCTTAGTGACATACTAGAAAATTTATTCTCTTAATTATAATTGTTATTTATATTTTCTACTTGAAGAGCCTTTACAGGATATTTCTTTATATTTAGCACCAATAGAGACCCAGCCTGCTGTGTAGGGAGAAAGGGACAGGCTCTAGGTCTGAGGTCTGGGCTATGTGGCTTTGGGTAAGGCTCTAATTTTTAGATCCTCGTTCTTGCTGGGGCAAGTTTGTACTTGAACTAGATGACCATTAAAAGGATTCTTCGAGCTCTACAATCTGTGGCTGTGTTTCCCCTCACTCTTATGTTCCAGTTTTCCAGACATTATGAAGCTGCTATAGTTCATTTCTCTGGGCTAAACAGAGGGATCATTTTTGGGAGAAAAGCCAAGAGTTGTGTCAGAGCCTTTAACCTTCAATAATCTGCTCTACTTTCTGCTCAAATCCAGGGGAGCAGTTATTTCTGTTTTGCCGTGGTAAAAAGGGGGAACTGCTAATGTGACCTGTTCTGGATTATTGACCTTAATCGAGATACATCTTCCTTGATCGAGAAGGTAAAGAGATTTAATAGTCTAGGAGCTCTGCAGTTTCTCCCAGATGCCTTGGGAAGCATGGATTTCTTTTCTTTCTTTTGTATTCACTTGCTTCTTTGGCGTTAATGGTTTCTTTCTGTAACAGTGCCATGATTGACTTTCCTGGACACCACCCACATCCATTTTTCCAGTTGCAGTGCCGTAATTGAAATGACATCTTAGAATTATTTCTTTAAAATTCATTGTTTAATTCAGTAAATTTAGTATTAATTAACGCCAACTGCCCTGATGTTTTGGTCCCCCATTTGTCACTCTCTCAGCTCATGGAGCAGTACAGGAAATAATAGGTCTATTTGATTTTCCAGGACTTATTTTACTTTACAATTCAGATTTACTAGTGTAGCAAAAATGGGAATTCAAAATGGCTTGGTATTTTGTAATGATCATGCACTTGGAAAAGAGAAAGGGAAGGAAGAGAGGAGGAGGAGGTAGAGGAGGAGGAAAAGAAGGAGGAAGATTGGTTGCCAGATGCCACTCATCGGGTTAAGAGCCTTGGTGCTGGGGTCAACAGGGGTACAGTGGCTGTTATTTATGGGCTCCTAGGGTAACTGCAGATAGCCATACACTTCAAAAGCCATATTCCATTTCTATAACATTCAAAATGAGGTGTGTGTGTGTGTGTGTGTGTGTGTGTATGCAAATATAGTTCACTCTATTTTCCAGTCCTGTGGGAAAATGGTATGTGTAGTTAATCAAATAATGCTGTAACAAAGAATAATCATGCATCTTGTTAATACAATATAAATTTGGTAAGAATTAGGCTACACTGGGAATATAATTTTGAGTCTTAGTGGTTAAACATGGACTTAGGTTGGGTTCTCCCAGAAGACTCTTGAGTTTAGGATTTGAGAGCAAGTAGTTTGCATGAGAGGTGATCAAAAGAAGCATCCAAAGGTGAGGCACAGAGGGAGGACAGCTAAAAATGTGTATGTTTTTTGCTCAGTTACCACACAGGCTTCTGGGGCTCAGCCTTGCTGGAAAACTCTGGAAGATGGTGCAGAGTGTTATCCCTGAGGGCTGTTGCCAGGCACTAATCTCTGGCACTTCAAGCTTGCCCAGTGCATGTGGGCCAAAAGAAAGCATGTGGGCAGAGAGGAACAAGTACTTGCTTTAGGTTGCAAAAGCATTGTCCTGAATGATGGGTGCCAAAAGGATATAAGGGGAGCACTAACAGTGTCTGTTGTGTTTAATAATTCATGTCTCATCAGGCTCAAGTGCTGTCTGAGGTTAGAACTGGGGGCTTTCAGATCCTGGGACAGACTGCTTTGAGGTCATGATTACCATGAGGAGTATAAGTACATATTATACTATAATACTTCTCAGCCTACAATTTATCTATGTGGTCAGTGTTCTGTCCAGCTCGCTTTACTGGGTCAGTACAGCCATCTCTGGCTGCCATGAGTTTTGGCTGCAAATGGCTTATAGCTGTCCCCGCTTCTCCAGAAGATTGCTTTTGGCAGGGGCAGATGGGAGCCACATGTCCAAGAAGGTTATACCCTGAGGGTGCAGCCCACAGCCCATGACTCAGAACCCTAACTCATCCTACATATCATCCAGTGGATTGCTTGTTCTGTCTATAACAACAATCATCCATTTATGCCCTAAGTGGTATTGATGCCCTTTCTGTGCCTTTTGACTTCATACACGACAGTGTTTGGCTACTCCATGAAAATACCTCTTTACAACAGTTTCATAAGCCTTAAGAAGACTACCAGATACTTAACAGAGCAAAGTAGGTGGGTAGATGGAATTAATGTGTCTGTATTTGGGTCCAGAGTAGGTGATATTAATGTACCCTAAGCCAGGGACAGAAGGCAGTGAGCATAATTTTACATGAGGAAAATCTTATTATCCCCATTTTAGAGATAAGGAAACTGAAGCCCAGTTATTTCACTAACTTGCACAAGTTCACACAACTTGCTAAAGTATAGATTTGGGATTTAAATCATGTCTTCCTAGACACAAGAATTATATTTCCTCTACTGTACCACACTGTCTCTTAAAGGTAAGATGCCACGGATTCTATTTGACTGGAATCTTGAAATAAGGGAAGAAATTGTGGCAGTGGCAGCTCCCCAATTTCCAAAGGTCTTAAATATCAAGGGTCAGTGGATCTAGCTAGTGCAACATTGGAGGTGTGCGCTGGTTCTTCCTGGCTGTGTTGGTCATGTGATTTCCAGATCACATAAGAGCTTCCCAGACTTGGTAATACTTTCTGACTGGCAAGCTTGACTGATATATCAGTGAAGGGTCCCAGACTTCTTGCTCACAGAGATTGATCACCCTGATTCTCATGCTGAATTCAATTAAATCTTCTCTTATTTACAACTTCGAAAGGGCTCATAATGTCTTGGGACCAGTGTAATGCATGCCCTAACCATCAGTACAGTATTGAGAAAGATTCTTTTACCTTAGGGCCTGTTGAACACACATTGTCAAGCAAGAAACGCCATCTCCATATGAGACATCTATGTTTCTGAACCAGGAGGGCTCTAACAACATGGAGTCTGCAGGTTGTTTCAAAAAGTGATTCTGTTGTCTTTCTCTGGAGCACTGTGTGTTATATAAGAACAATGAATCATGGAACACTACATCAAAAACTAATGATGTACTGTATGGTGACTAACATAGCATAATAATAAAAGTAAAAGAAAGTGATTCTGTTTGCTCTATACTTTTTACCTGACTTTCATTTAAATTCTACAAACATTTGCTGAATACCTACCAAATGCCAAGCCCCACTGTAAGCCCTGGGGAGAGTAGAAAGATCAAGAAGATGTTGTCTTGCCTTCATGCTTGTAGAGAAGACTAGCAAATAAACAACCAAGCATTATACATGGTGGAAAAAATTAATGGCTCATTAGTCATTCCTGCACCAAGAAGGGCAAGTGGTTAATTCTGGCTGAAGGGGATTTGGAAGTGATATTGAAGGATGAGCACAATGTTGAAAGACAAAGAAATGGGCCGAATCTATTTACCATTGCAGGCAACAATAGGAAAGAGGAAACAACCGTTGTTAAACTGTTTTCTTACAGTAGAGCTAATCTGTAAGTTACTGTGCATAGATTTTGTGTGTGGGGCATTAGGAAAGATTCAGTGAGATGCAAGGGAGAGAAATATCTTATACCTGGAGAACTCCAGCCATAGATGAATTATTATGTTTGTCACAAGTTTCCCATGACAGTCTTAAAGGACCAGACTCCCACCCACATGACACAGACAAAGCCATGACAACCTGATTGTATTAATATTTCTGATCATCTGTATAACTTATCATGTGGCAATTATCTGGACCCAATATGTCCTGATGCAATTTGGTTGGTAGGCAGCTGGAATAGACTGCCTGCGTTTGTTTTAGTTTAACAGACCCAGGCTGTGTTTATGCTGAGCAGATAAATAATTTTTTCCCATTAAAATGATTTACAAAAACTGTCACTCTGCACTTCTGCAGGTTCGTTTTAAAGGGATTTGGTAGGATTCTGTTTGTTAGTGGGAAATGAAGAAAACAATATTGCCCTAGTTTTCACTGCAGGGAATAATGGGAAGTGACATCTTAGAGGCAGTCTGAAAAGGTGACAGCAGAAATAGTTTAGTGCAAAATGAGGACAAGAATGATATTTATTGAACACCTGGTATGTTCCAAGCACAGTTCTAAGGATGCTTTATGTATTGTTTCATGAATTGTGTAAAGATCAAATGGAATTATGCATGTGAAAGTGCTTTATAACATGCTTTACAAATGTTAGGCATAATTAATATTTCCCTTTATTGTAAAGCCTCCTAAGATTCAACTGAGACCATTCCCTGCTTTCTGTCACCACATGTTCATTTATGTTGAAACAGCAGAAGGTCAGTTTTCTCTAACTCATAACATCTAAGTAGGAAAAGGTGGTGGAAGAAGCAGGTGGACTGATTCATGGGACAATGAATATGTATCTGGAAGGGGTCTTTATTTAGTTTCTTGTTTTCAGTTCCTCCTTGACATTGACCTTATGAGCTGCTGGTACACCACTCAGTGGTGCTATCAGAGATGAGTAGTCACTTTTTCCCTTCCATGTGATCTCATCCAGTGCTAGAGAGGGAGTAGTGGTAGGAGATTGGACTTGCCCTTAGAAGGACTTGCCCTAGAGTGTATGATCTCTTGGTCCTCTATTCACCTTGTTTCACTCTACTTCCAATTCTTTTCAGTGAGTTTGAAGGTAATATCCTCTACTTTTGGGGAAGTTGTGATGAAATGCTATGTCCAATTTCATTAGACATTTCCACCCTATTAGACCTTGCTGTGTCTACATATAAAAAGTCTGCTATTTGAGAGATGGCTAATGGAAACAGACTGCACATGCCAGAGCTTAAGGGGGCTGATATTTAGATTTCTGGCCTGGAATCATAAATAATTGCAATATTTTCCTACTAGGGAGCAAATGGCTGATATTGTAGTATTTTGAACTTATAGGATTGAAACGTGCCTTAGAGCCAGTCTTTCTCTTACCACATCCTTCCCCCCAAAAAACCAAAAGCCTTAATGTACAATGAAGTCACAAAAAGAGATGTTCAAAGAACCAGAGGCAATCTTATTTCTCTACTTCCATTTTGTATCATCTTTTTTCACTATGTATCTTGAAAAGCCTTCAAAAGCCACTTGAAAAGTGGCTCCCACTGTTCAGAACCCAAGCTAAATTTCTAAGTAAAGCATCAAGATGCTTCATCCAATGTCTCCACCATGTCCTTCAGCATTACCTAGCTCTCAAGGATCCCCTTGGAGTGCCCTGCACTGTAGCCAAATTATATTTCTCCAGATTCCCAGAAGGCCCCATGTCTTCTGTCTTCCATGTTTGTTTTAACATTCTTAGTGCCTATGATGTCTTCTCCTTCTTGGTATATCCAAATTCTATCCTTCTTTTTAGTTCCCACTCAACTGCTACCCATTCATGAAGCCTTTTTCAGCTCCCTCCTTTCTTGCCTCCAGGTGGTAATGGTCTTCCTTCTTTCAAAATGTTTCAATCTTAGAACACTTTGCCCAAAGCATTTAACCACCATTATGGTAGGCTTCACATTATGTAGTATTTGATTCTTATTTATGTATACATCATCATCTGCTTATGGATAATATGTCACTACTTGCTCATCTTTGAAGACCATTCTTAGGAAAGCTTTTTACAATTCTGCCTTACTTGATCTGAGTTAGATCTCATGATCGTTTCGGACCCTGTGTGATACTATATTATAATCTCATGACTGAGTCATAGTAGAGATGAAGAGAGCAGATGCCTTTGAGCATCAGCCTGGGTATGAGTCCAAATTCTGCCATTTTTCACCTCAGTAATGTTGGACCAGTTATCTAACCTTTGGAACTTCAGTTTCTAGTGTATAAATGAAGATAATCACTTCACCTGATTAGTTATTGTGGTGGCTCGAATGTGCCTCTTCACTGCCAACCCCCACCCCCTTCCAAAAAAGATGTTTACATCCTAATCCCCAGAACCTATGGAAATTACCTTATTTGAAAAAGGGTCTTCACAGATGTAACTGAGTTCAGAATCTTGAGATAAGGGGACCATCCTGGATGATCGTCCTTTGTCCTTTCCCAAATTGCACACCCTTGGGTCTAGCTCATTGCTTGAAGCAATCATACAAGGTTGATAAATTGTACATAACATATTGTCTGATTAGCCCTCCAACAGACCTGTGGAATTGAGTTTATTGTCACTAAAAAGGAAAGGAAACTTGAAAAAAAATTAGAGAAAGATTTAAAAGAAGAAAACCCCTGCACTTTAAGAATTTATGCTACCGTGTTTTTTCTTTTTCTTTTTTTCTAATCCATTTATTATCAGTCCCAAAGAGCCAGGACAGTCTTAATGTATAATTTAGATCAGAGACAATGGAATTTCTCTCATTTTCCTACAGTTGTCAATTAACATTTATCAGGTTCCTACTTTGTGCAGAGGCTTGTGCAGCATTAGGCTCTCATAGTCTGCGTTTCAGTTTCTTGACTGATTACCAGCCTCTAATTCCTATTACTCACACAGAGAATGCCCTTCCTACTCTGGGGAGATCCCATCCTCCTAGTGGGCTAGGACTTTGTCCATGGTGCTGAATGACATGCACATTAGAACTATCACAACCAGCATAGTAACTGTATACAAAATATGCATGCACAACAGCAGAAATGTAGTTCATTAGAATAACATTTTTTATATAAAGACGGATTTCTAGAACTCTTCAACTATCTCATTTATTCATCTTCATCCAAATATTTATTGATCCAGCTTTCTGTACCAGATACTCTCCCAGGTGCTAGAGAAAATATTCCTGTGATGAGGATGGCCTCAGTCTTGTGGGGAAGACAAGCACACACTTATAACAGAGAAAGGCTTGTGTTAAAACATATAGATTGTATTACCAAGAGCAGTGGGTTATAGCCAAAGAAGCATAAAAAAACAAACCCTGACATATATTATGTTTTCATTCATTTGTTCATGTCATCACTCATTCATTCCTTCATTCAACATTAATCACCCTGTACAGCGGTAAGCTTTCAGCTTTTATGGGAGATTGAGCCCTAGAAGCCAGAGATCGTTTTCTCATGAAGCACTTTCTGCTATGGTTGGACATTTGACATTGGTGGTATCTCATTCTGTTACAGTTCCAAGATTCTAGACTTCCATGACATAAAGTGAAAGAAATAGAGAGAACAGAATCAAAGAAGGAAAAGGGATTAACACCCACTACGAAATGTTAGACCCCCTATTTATGTTAATAAATAACTTGATATACGGCATTTAATTTCCCAACAATTCTATGGAATCTGGTGGTATTGTCGATATTGCTTTAAGAGTAAGGTAGAAGATACTAAGAAAGATTAAATAGTTTTCTCAAGGACACACAGACAGCAAATGGAGAAGTTGGCACCAATGCCTTTCTGAATTCAAAACCTAAAGATACCCTGAAATCTCCCCATACATACAATCAGACGAGGGGTGCATTTTATTTACTGTGATACAGGTGGGGCTGGGATATAGGGAGGTCATTCTCATACCTTAATTACAAACCCCCTTTTGGTTTGCGTACAGGGTAATGTCTTTGTGAGTTGTGACATATTGAGACCACTGTAGATGCTGCCAAATAACTGGAATGTCCCTAAATGTTGGCAGAAAAGGGGCTTGAGGGAGAGGATTGACTGTGTTAGCTTTTTCTCTTGGAGAGGACCTGGTATCAATCTCGGCTCCATGACAGCTGTCCTAAGTTGTAACTCTTTTTCGTTTTTACTGAAATAACTCATCATGATGTTCTATTTGTCACTTGTCAAGGAAATCAATATAGTCTAGACTTGTTACCTTGCCAAGATCTGTATTGAACAATTTATGGTCAAAGGCAAGTTTAGCAGCAGAGCAGGAGGGGCAGAGCTGATAAAAGAATTTGGATCTCCCTCCCTCATGTTGAGGATCCGGTGCCTTCCTCTAAGGGTGGGGGTAGGGGGGTTGTTGAAATATCCTAGGCAAAACTAATGAAAGGAGGACATTTACAAAAAGAAGGGGCCCAAGAAAATGAAAAAGGTTTCTTTAAAATAGGGACAATCATATTTGCTTGGCAGTGTTGCTGTGAGTATTCAATGAGATACTCAATATTATATAGTGTCTAGCATAGAGCCTGGCATGAAGCAGATAGTGAATGACTGGTAGCCATTATAGGAACCAGGGAGGAAGAAAGAGAAAAAGACCATGAGTAAAAATAATATCCACAGCAACAGCACAGAAATCTTCAGGGCCAGGAGTGAAAAGAAGCAAATTGTCAACATGAAGGGTAGAAATGGAATGTTTCATATTCTTTGGTCATTAAGTTATTTCATTCATTCAAACATTTATCAAGCAGCAAATGCTGTGCCAGGTGCTGGAGAAATGGAAGCAAGAAATGGTGTTGCCTTGCAGGCCCTCAGAGTCTAGTTGAGGAGGCAGATGTAAACACAGTTGCACTGTAGGTTGATGGAAGCTGGAAGAGAGGTGGGAAAGGTGCAGTGGCTGACGGGCATACACTCCTTGAGCACAGGGTTCACATGCCTGTTTGCTACAGGACCATCATAGTAAGAGATGCATGGAAAACCCTCAACAATACCAGCTAAATTAGGACATATCGGATGAAAGAGTGAAGAAATCTGCCGGGGTGATGGAAGACTGCATGGAGATAAAAATATTTGAGCAAAATACTTGATGCTTGAAAGTTAAGAGCTTTGAGGGTCAGATAAGTGTGTGTGTGTGTGTGTGTGTGTGTGTGTGTGTGTGTGTGTGGTGGGAAGTGGGGTAAGGTGAGAGAGATGCCAACTCAGTAGATAAAATGTGTGAAAGACGCAGGAGCATGAAATTGCAGGGACCACTAGGAAGCACTTGGGTGTGGTTGGAGTGTGGAGAGTACTGGAAGATGAGGCTGGCATGGCAGACAATGGTAGATTAAAATATGAGCCAATTCTACTGGTTCATTATTTTTTTTTCACTTAAAAAGTATTTACTGAGTGCTTATCATGTGTTGGGGTCTGTCACAGGCCTTGGAGATACAACACTGACCAAGCAAAGCAAAAATCCTCAGCTTATGAAGTGTGCATGGAGAGACAGTAAAAAGCATTTAAAATTATACACACACACATACACACACACACATAGTATGTTCAATTTTAGTTAGTATTATGGAGAAAAGTAAATCCTGGAAGAGAGGTGCAGAGTGCTATGGAGGTTGGAAGAAAGGCAAGGGGGTGCTAGTGGTTATATACCCTGTCGTTCTTTACCTTAGGACCTGAATTTGTAAAGCCAGGTTATATTTCCTTCCATGTAGTATGACTTCACTTGAGCTTGTGGCTTCCTTGTGAAGTCTGATCCCTGGAGTTCATAATTGCATTGGTAATGTTGTAAGATTCTCTGGACCTCTTTAGCAAACCTATATATAATATAGACAGTTAGTTTCTCCTGCCAAAAAAAAAAAAAGAATAATAGTTGATTTATTACTAATTGTGACTTATAGACTTTGTCATCTGTGACATGGAGCTAGATTTCAATACACATAAACCCTTCTACTAAAGCTGTCATGTCAGCTTAACTGAACACCGAATTTTTCTCATGTCTTAGGAAAATGAGTAGTGTTTCTTCTGTTCCTGCTTCCGGCACAAGAAAGCCTTGGTTGTGTTTTCCATATAGTCTGTTGGTGACAGGTTTAGGGGTACAATATCTTCAAATTCCTTACTTGTTATAATTGTTTTAGCATTAAATCCTTATATGAGGAAAGGAGTGAAATAGCTAGATTATTATTATTTTTTGATTAATCACCTTAAATTCTTTTGGGTCAAAATAGCTATAAATAAATGAGAGTCCCCTAATTAAGATTGCTGTCTGATCTGTTCTTTGATGTACAGTGAGAGGTTTCATTTCAGGTTAGTGAATGGAAATAGAAGCTGCATTTTGTTTATGCAATGTGTGAATTGGGCTATTTGCTCATTTTCATAATTACAGGTCGTGATGCCCAGTGACATAAAATCGACTCTGCATGTTCTTAAAAGGCCTTTCAAACCCAACTACTTTGCAGTGTTCTTTAGGCTCCCAAATAACTACAGGGATGGGCTCCACTGTCTCCTCATTCCTCCACAATATCCTGACAAGAATAGGACTGGACAGGCAGGGGCGCTTGGATGGCTCAGTCGGTTGAGTGTCTGCCTTTGGCTCAGATCATGATTCCAGGGTCCTGGGATCGAGCCCTGCATTGGGCTCCCTGCTCATCTGGGAGCCCGCTTCTCTCCCTCTGTCACTCCCCCTGCTTGTGATCTCTCTCTCTCTTAAATAAATAAATAATTAATAAATAAATAAAATCTTTAAAAAAAATGGGACTGGCAATGCTGAACCTTTAGGGTCCTTAGCTTACCCTCCACCTCCTGCCTTTCCACCACCCCGTCTTCCCTGTTTTTCAACACTTCCCTTACTGGCTCTTTCCCCTGAGCTTGCTAGTTTATCACATGTTTAAAAGACAAGAAAGAAAAAAAGGAAGGAAGGAAGGAAAGGAGGAAGGAAGGGGAAGAAAAAGAGAAATTCTTTAACCACCATTTTGCACCAAAGCCATATCTTTCTCTTCCCTTTCACAATAAAACCTCTTGAAAGAGTTGTCTGTGTGTACTTCCTCTCCCTCCCTTTCCTACCACACTGCAGCCTGTGTTCGGCAGCATTCCTTTCACTGCACACTCTACAGAGATTGTTCCTGGTGGAGATGTCAGAGGCCCCTAGGTGTTTTAAGGAAGTTATCATTTAATTCCTTGGTAGAATTGACACAGCTAACAGGTTGCCTCCTCCTTTGCTGCTCGGTACATCGTCACTCTGCTCTTCTCCTGCTGTCCTCCCCCCACCCCCAGCAACTCCTAATCCTTATGGTTTCCCTCCTCTTCTTCATTGTCCTATTCTCACCTTACCTGCTCTTACACCTTCATGACTTCAATTACTGTCTTTAGTCGTTATGCCAATAATGATTAGATCTGTATCTATGGCCTGAATGTATCTCCTAATCCAAGCTTCACTCACTTAATTGCTTGCTGATCATCTCCACAAGTAGCCCTTACTTCATCCGGTAATCGTGTGGCTATGTTCACATTGGAATGATTGCTCTTTTTAAAATTTTTATTATTGAAGTATAGTTGACATACAGTGTTATATTAGTTTCAGGGATGCAACACAGTGATCTGACAATTCTAGATGTTATAATATGCTCACCATGATAATTGTAATCACCACCTATCACCATTTAACTCCATTACGATATTTTTGACTATATTCCTTATGCTCTGCTTTTCATCTCTGTGACATTTTTGTTTTGTAACTGGAAGTTTTTTTTTTAAAGATTTTATTTATTTATTCGACAGAGATAGAGACAGCCAGCGAGAGAGGGAACACAAGCAGGGGGAGTGGGAGAGGAAGAAGCAGGCTCATAGCGGAGGAGCCTGATGTGGGGCTCCATCCCAGAACGCTGGGAATCACGCCCTGAGCCGAAGGCAGACGCTTAACCGCTGTGCCACCCAGGTGCCCCTGTAACTGGAAGTTTGTATCTCTTAATCCATTTCACCTATTTTGCTCATCCCCCCCACCTTCCCTCTGGTGACCACCGGTTTGTTATCTATATTTGTGAGTTTATTTCTGTTGTTGTTTGTTTGTTTTGTTTTTTAGAGTCCACATATAAGTGAAATCATTATAGCGTTTCTCTTTCTCTGTCTGACTTATTTCACTTAACATTATACCCTCTAAGTTCATCCATGTTCTATAGACCCAGCTTCCAATTTATCCCAAGCAGCATATAGTTTGGGCTGTACAAATATCCAACCCAGCCTCCTGTCTCCTCTGGAAGTCTTTCACAAGGTAACCACAGTGGTCCTTGGTTTGAACAGCTCATCTGCTTGCAAAAGGGGCCAGAAGTCCCTGGAGCGTTACCCTCCGTACTGACCCTTGGCTCCTTGTGGCAGAGACTGCCTCGCTTGGGTATGGGGGTGCATATTTAGACCACATTTACCAACCTGCTTTGCAGCGACTGAATGGAATGTGATATAAATAATTTCTAGACCTGACCCATAAAAGATGCTTACGGGATTTTCCACCTCTTCTGTGTCCCTATGCCTAAAAGGAGAGGACTCACAGGCCCTTGGGAAAGATGGAGACAAAAACAATTGCAGATTGTCTCTTTTGTTTTGACTCTAAATTTTCACAGCAAGAAATAAGCATATCGTATTAAGCCAGCAAAATTGAGATGTTGGATGTTATAGAATTTAGCTTATCTTAACTAATATGCTTTTATGTCCTAACACTTAATGATTACATAGCACTTAATATGCTCGGTCACTTTCTTCATGAATTCATTTAGTATTCTCAAAAACTAGATAAGGTGTGTATGGATTATTAATGCTCTTTTAAAGATGAGGAAACGGAGGCCAGAGAGGTTAAGTAAATTGATTATGATCATACAGCTAATAACTGGCAGACCTGGGATTTGAACCTACATTCTTTGCTTCCAGAGTACATGCTCTTAACCATTATATACAGCTCAAAAGAGATGTGTAGAAGGCATAATAATGGCCTCCCAAAGATGTCTGTGTACTAATCCCCAGAACCTGTGAATATGTTTCTTTATATGATGAAAGGGACTCTGAGGATGTGATTAAATTAAGGATCTTGAGATGGAGAGATAATCCTGGATTATCTGGATGCTCTCTATGTAATCACAAAGGTCCTTAAAAGTTGAAGAGGGAAGGGCGCCTTGGTGGCTCATTAGGTTAAGTGTCTGACTCTTGATTTCGGCTCAGGTCATGATCTCAGGGTCCTGAGACTGAGCCCTCTGTTGGGCTCCATGCTTAGTGGGGAGTCTGCTTGGGATTCTTTCTCTCCCTTTCCCTCTGCCTCTCCCTCCTGCTCTTGCATGTGCACACCTTCTGTCTCTCTAAAATAAATAAATAAATCTTTTTTAAAAAATTGAAGAGGAAGGTAGAAGAGAAGGTTAAAGTGATCCAATGGGGGAAGGATTCAACCTACTACTGCTGCCTCTGAAGTTGGAAGGGGACCATGTGCCAAAGAACACAGGCAGCCTCTAGAAGCCAGAAAGGACATAGAAACAGATTCCCCCTGGAACCTCCAGGAGAAGCACAGCTGCACTGACATCTTGATTTTAGCCCATTGAGACCAGCATCAGGCTTAAGACCTACAGAGCTGTAAAATAATAAATTATGTTGTTTCAGTTACTAAATTTGTGGTAATTTGTTAGAGAAGCAGTAAGAAACCAATATAAAACGTAACAGAGGGAAATGTTCCCTCACCATGGATAGCATTCACACTTCTTACAAGTTTTGAAAAGCAAGCTTGCCATTAAGATAATCCTACTTAATTAGGAGACTATCAATACCTACTGTGCCCCATTTCTTTTGTTTTTTATTCAGTCATTTTCAGTTTAAAGCAGAAAGAGTATTTTTTCATTTAATTATTCATTTAATATAAAATTTACATTTAGGAATGAATAATCATGAACATTCAAATTTGGTTAGAAACTTTCACATAGTGATTTTATTTTATTTTTATTTTATTTTTTTAATAATAATATTTTTTATTATATTATGTTAGTCACCATACAGTACATAGTGATTTTATTTTAAATAAATATACCCATTCTATAATCTTTATTTTTAATATTCTATGTTGAACTACTAACAACTTGTCAACCGATTGTTACTTCTATTAAAAGTCTTATGTATGAATAACCAGATAAAAGCCAGCACATGGAGAATGCCATTTTTTTATGCCATTCACAGCATTAAGAAGAAGCTTAAGTGGCTAAAACTTGAATCCACAAGGAAAATATCCCCCACACTTTAAATATAAAGGTCAGAATGATCTTGTCCACCCCAATACCACTTCCCTCCATTATTCTTCTCTACCCAACTGAACATCCCTTTCTACTGCTGTTTTTTATCTACATGTCTATTAACCTTTCTTAATATTCTCAGTAAAATTTAATGACATTGTTTTCTCTGTGACTATGTAAAATACAGCTTTGAGAAATTGAGAAATGAAAGATGAATATTGATCCTGATGGGAAGGATAAAGAAAACTGCCAAGATCCTGTGGTTAGTTAGAGTTGGAGTTGGGGTCCAAGCCCGTCAGCTGGCCATCGCATGGCACTGCCTGTGGCTGCATGTTCTGGCAGGTAGAATAGGCACCTGCTTCCAGATGTCTTCTTGAGACCAGAGATCATTGTTTCTGGTCAGCGTATCTTTCAACCGAGGATGCTGAGAACCATATGGGCAAAATCACTTATCCAAGGCCACATCACTGGTCTAAGAGCATAGAATCTAATTCTTTCTATTACACTGAAGTGAATTGGCTGGAGTTTGTTTAGAAAAGCATAAAGTCAAACAGAACGTATCTCACAATTGTATTTGTCTTTTATTGCAAAACCAAGAAGTGACCAGAGGATCTCAGAGGTACTTGCTCAACCCTGTCTCTGGTAAGACATACTTTTACTGTTTTCCTGCTTTGCTGTAGTCCCAGAAATGTGAGGTTGAATCCTGCTTATGAGTTTTATAAGTGCTTTAGAAACTTAGGGAAACCAGTGCCTGACTGTTCATTCATTTATTCTTCAGTGAAAATACATTTAACCACTTAGGCATTGAGGACACAACAGTGAATAAGACAGAGCCCTCTTGAAAAGCAGCCTGTAAACAACATATTCCTTCAGCCTGTCATGGTGGAGAAGGCACAACTACGAAGATAGACATTCCCAGGTTTATATTCTGGCTCTGCTGCTCATTAGCTGTGTGAACTTGGGCAAAGTTATTAAAAACTCTCTTCAAGAACCCTCCAAACCTCTGTTTCCTTTCAAAATGAGAGTAAAACTATCTAACTGAATTGTTGTGAGACATAAGTGAAATATGACATCTCAAGAATGTAGCCCAAAATTGAATTTCAGTATGTGAAAAGTAGATGCATCAAACCCTGGTTATGATATGTTCTGTAATAGAGGACTGCCCAAAGTGCTGGGGAGGCCTTAGAGGCCGTGAAAATTCTTTCTGGCCTCACCTATAGTAAAAAGAATCTTCAGAGTCAATGAATTTTAGCATCGCTCTTTTAAGATTAAATGATCATAAGCCCATTTTGCAAAATCTTAGAAACATGGGATTTGTGGTTGAGTTACATCTGGTGGTGGGTATGGTGGGGAGGGAATTGTGGGAGGGAAGTCCTGAGTCCAGCTCCTGAAAAATCACAGCCTTCTATGTTTCAGTCCCTCCCTTGCTCTGCAAGTAAGGAGAAAGCATTTATCTTTTCTAAGTACTGGACTCTTGTTTACACACTGACTCATTTTTTTCTCCATGCTTTTTAGCATAAGGATTGAATCCTTATGACAACTCTGGAAAGTAGAGATTATACTGACTTTTGTAGATGATGAAGAATAAATGACCTACTTGTTTGAACCCAGAGCTATGGACTATCCATGAAATGATCAAAGTAAATGTAACTCCATTTCTTTGTTTTTTTGGAGGGGTGTCACTGGGGCAACTTTAGGTTTGTATCTGCAGTTGGGCTTCAGGACCTCTGACCAGACTGCCTATTCTTTGCAAGAGCAGCAGGGACAGTTGTGATGGAATCTGGCTTAATGTAGCATCACATGGAGACAACGTTGCTCTTCTGATCTCCTATCCCATGGTCTCTGTTTGACACAGCATGGCCCAGAGTCCCAAGTTCTGGAGTGCATGTGAGCAGTGATGTGTTCCTGAGCTTGTAGCATAGGATCTCATGGGACTATGCAGAGGCCCTCAGTCTCTTTCCAAATAAGCATGAAATAGCCTGTAGACAAAATACACTTCATATTCATGGGTCATAGCATAACCAACATATGCAATGTTTTTTCCTCTTGGCAATAGGACTTACCAAAAAAAAAAAAAAGTCTGTGATGAGGTGTTATTTTCCGTGATTTAGAATCCAATGGAAGGGATGAATTATGCACATTTTACATTATTTACATTTTATGGTCATCTATTGAATGTTACTGTGTGTTAAGCTCTCAGAGTACATAAATTTGAAGAAGATACAATTGTTGCCCTCAAAATCTTAGTCTATTTCTCAATAGGCAGAAGACAGATTACATTGAACCATGTAGAATTGCTGATATCTGGCCATTTCTGACTTCCAAAAACAAACAGACATTTGTGTGATTCAATGCACTACGTGTAAGAGGTAAGGCAGGGAAGTGATTAGAGCTCTGTGGCTCGCAGTCATAACCGTACTGAGTCTTTACCATACTCTGGAAGCTTTATGTGAACCATTTCACTTAGTCTGTACAAAAACCAGCAGAGGTGGGCCGTAGAGTTATTCCCATTTTGAAGTGAGCAAAATGAGATTTAGAAGTATCAAGATCTGCTAGTGGTAAGTGCCTGGACCAGAATTCTACTCAGGTCTACCCGTCTGAAGCCTTTGCTCTCCACGTTTCAGTCTTATTACTTATAAAATGAGAGAAAAGATAGTGTCTTCCTTCTAGTATTTTGCAGTCACATTGAACTTTATTATGAAATGACACCAGTTTAAATAGCACATCTAAATCCTCAAAAATCTGTATATAATTAAAACATAAGAAAAGTACACTATTGAGGGAAAATTAATATTGCACTTGTGAAGAAAAAACCCTATATGTATGCAAACCCTAATTTTATTTTTGGTTGGTTAGAGGAGGAATGATTCACAGTACCATGCAGGGGTAAAAAAATTCAGAGACCTCATGATGTAAAGCAAGATCGCTAACAATAGCAAATGGACTGATCGATAGCGAATTCATTTTAGAGAGCTCACTCACGGAGAATATTGATATCCAACTTGGTCATTCTGCCTGTGAAATAAACAGGCAGCTCTTTTCTCTGTGAGAAAAACCACACACAAGAGCTTGGGTAATGTTTCTAAACAATTAATTGGATTATTATCAAGCCTTAATGGATTGGTTCAATATATTCACACAAAACCATCAAGAGAATTGGGCTAGTAGTTTCCTTGTAGCTGTCATCAAAATATATGACAGGATGTAGAAATTTTAAATTATTACTATTTTTTACAGCATTCCTTGTCCATCATTTACATTATAAATAGGGCCTATTTGAAAGTCATTGACTGGGTCTTTGGCTTTGTTTCAAATAGCAGATATGGTAGATACTGTGGCATACTCAGTTTGCTAAGGAATATGATGTAACTATTCAAGCTGAAAACATCAGAACTTCCTGATTTTTATATTCGTGCAAAATGTTTGTAATGCGAGGTTTTACGCCAGAGGTATGAGAAAGACACTATAATACATGTGTCAGTTAAAACTAGCCACTGGAAATAACCAATATTTTCTTCATGGGGAAGGAATGAAGGAAGAGGAATATCATAATGTTTGACTTGCCTAGGAATAATCTGTCCTAGATATGGACCAAAAAAAAAAAAAAGTTGCCAAGTTAAACATTCCTTGCTTTGAGAAGCCACAGATAAAGAGGGAAGATTATGATTCAGTAAAAATTTATTGATTATTCTGAATGCACAGGTATTTCACGCACATTGCCTCATTAATCCTCAAGGCAACCCCTTGAAGTGAGCCAATATAAAGATTGAAGCAATAGTGTTTTAAAGAATTTGTGTGGTATACCCAAGGTCATATAATGATCAGATAGGAAAGTGGCATGATCAGAACTTGAATCTTTTGATTTTAATCTCTGTTTGAAAAGGTGATGCAAACTAATAGAAGGAAGCCATTAGGTTGTTCAAATGAATGTAATGAAACTACAAAACTCACTTTCTGTTCAGGTTAGAGTTTAGGATGCAAGTGCTTTTCTCCCTAATAGAGTCCCCATATCCAGTCTCAATGCATAGATTAGCAGGGAAGTTCTGCCTATCCTTTTGTCATTCTTTATATAGTTCCCTTACTCTGGCTTTTGCATGCCAGCTTGGCCCGCTGATCTGGTGTTTAGATGCACACCGCTTGGCCAGTGCTGGTGCTATAGACAAGTTGAGGGAAGTTCAAAGCAGCCGGCCTCTTAGACATGGAAAAACACTGCCTCCAGCATTAGGCTTTGTCCAGAGAGAACCACGCCAGGACTTAGATGAAATTCCAAGGGAGAGCCATTTTAAGCACCTTTACTGGGTTTTAGGGACATCTTCTGAGTGGGATAGGTGGTCCTTTGATGGAGATTGGTCATAGTTCTTCTTTGTTACACATTAATTTCAAGATTCCAGCTCTTTTAAATCACAAGTATGTTCCCAAGAAATTTAGGCCAGAACAGGCTCTATTATCTGCTATATCAGAGGGCCAAAGTAACTATATCCCTTCACAGCCTGATTGGCTTGATGAAGGGACTGGCCCAGTGTTGTTTCTGCTGATGCTGATATTTTTAAAAAATCAAGGGTTTTTTTCTTTTGCATAATAGGAAAGAGATACAAGTAAAACATAAATGAAAAAAACTGATATAAAATTTCAAACAGAACCATTTTATGATTTCCTCATTGTCTTGTCATAATAATATCAATTTCTTAGTCTGTCCATTCATCTGTCTGGGCCTCTATAAAGTCCTAGAATCAATGAAAATAGAATAGTAATGACCATTCCCAGGGTGCAGATTGTGGTATCCAAACACAATTCCCCACTAAATGTAATCAGAACTCCCCAGACAAGGTTGATTCTCGGTCTGAAACAGAAAATATAGAAGGTGAGTCTTAGCATTTTGTTGTGATGGAAAGCAAGAAACTATCAAAGAATAATGGGGTCAGGTAAAACAACACTGGAGTCAATTTAAAGGAAGTCCTACTGGTCCCAGATGGAACTGTTTGGGACCATCCGAATGAATAATGACTGCAGTGGGTTGAAGCACATCAAATACATAAAAATCCACGAGTCCCTAATAACACAAAAAACAAAAGCCGATTTAAAAAAAATCTCATTAACCGTCATAGGAGTTTACTAGGATACCAGCTCATTACTCTCAAATTTGTTATGAAGAGGAAATATGCATTTACTCAGGCTTTTCTACCCAAACTATGCTTCAGATTAACAACATTATTGATGAAGGAGATTCTCTGAGAAGAAGTCCTGCTAGTACTTGCAGAAGGAATGATAGAGAAATCAGCATCTGCAATGAATAGATTCAGGTGATTAGCTAAGAAGCCATTAGAAGAAGGTTGATGAGGGACTTTATAAAGAGGAATCAGGCTGACCACACATGCCTACTGATCAATCTTAGCATCACTGAAATTGGAAAAGATAAGTCATTACATGGCTCATGATATGATAAAAAATGAAATATTCAGGATTACCTATGAAGTATTCTTTTTTTAAAAACGTTTTATTTTAATCACCTGGTGCTCATCATAAGTGAACTCCTTAATCCCCATCACTTATCCCCCTGCACACCTCCCCTCTGGTAACCATCAGTTTGTTCTCTATAGTTAAGAGTCTGTTTCTTGATTTGTCTCTCTCTTTTTTTTCCTTTGCTCATTTGTTCTGTTTTTTATATTCCACATATGAGTGAAATTGTATGGTATTTGTCTTTCTCTGACTTATTTCACTTAGCATTCTACTCTCTAGCTTACCTTTGAATAGTCTTAAGTAAAAGTAAAACTTAAAATCTAACCAGGCCTCTGTATCAAACTACCAGTTTATAGGAAATTTGGGAGATAGATGAGCAATTTAAAAGATACCACAAAAATACAAAATTTGGGGGGATAGATGACTTTATTTCTCTGCAAATCAATGCCATAAAAAGGAAGGGTAAATATTATTGGAGAATAAAGAAGATTTAAGAAAATGTGTTAGGTAGTTTGCAATAATGGTCATTTTTTCCTTTTTTAATGTGATTTTGCATCTCAGTCCTGTCAAGAGGTGGAGTCTATTGTTCTATCTTTTGAATGTAGATTGGCCTTATGACTTGCCTTCACAAATAGTTCATTGCAGAAGTGACGGTACGCAAGCTCTGAAGCCTACACCTGAAGGAGGCTTGTAGGTTCTGTCTCTGCATGCTTGGAGCCTTAAGACTGTTTTGTGAAGAATCCCAGGCTAGTTTCCTTGAAGAGAGTAAATGTGGAGAGAGAGACCCAACTGACAGCCCACGATAGTCACCAGACATGATAAGGCCATCCTGGACCATCGAGTCTTCAATAAGCCACCAGCTGACTGCTGCCACATAAAGGCCCTCAGGCAAGACCAGCAGAAAACCACTCAGCTGACCCCAGGATCAACTTATTGATCAGTGGAATGTGGAGCTAACAAGTTATTCTTGTTGCAAACCACTAAATTTTGAGGTGGTTGTTACATAGTAACAGATTGCTGGAGAGTCATAAGAAATAAATGCCACGTGTGGACACTACTTAGTGCTACATTCAAACAAAGCAACTGAAAAAGATCCTTTGAGACAAATAAGGAATTTGAATGTAGATTGCATATTAGATGGTATCAAGAAATTACTGCTGAGTTTGCTAGTTCTTTCATCATGTAAACAAAAAATGATTTAGAGACACATACTGTAGGTTTATCATGGAATAACTTGATATACGGCATTTGTTCAAAATAACCAAGAAAAGAAAAAGGTGAAAATAAATTGGTAAAATATTGATAATTATTGAAGTTGAGTGATATGTTGATGATATATTTTTTAGTTAATAATATTTTTTATGTTATGTTAGTCATCATACAGTACATCCCTAGTTTTTGATGTAAAGTTCCATGATTCATTACTTGCGTATAACACCCAGTGCACCATGCAATACGTGCCCTCCTTTATATCCATCACCTGCCTATCCCGATCCCCCACCCCCCACCCCCCTCCCCTCTGAAGCCCTCAGTTTATTTCCCAGAGTCCATAGTCTCTCATGGTTCATTCCCCCTTCTGTTTACCCCCCCTTTCTTCTTCCCTTTCTTCTCCTACCAATCTTCCTACTTCTTATGTTCCATAGATCAACAGATGACTGGATTAAGAAGATGTGGTCCATATATACAATGGAATATTACTCAGCCATCAAAAAGAATGATTTCTCAACATTTGCTGCAACACGGACGGGACTGGAGGAGATAATGCTAAGTGAAATAAGTCAAGCAGAGGAAAACAATTATTATATGGTTTCACTCATTGTTGATGATATTTTTTATACTATTTTCTCAACTTTGATTTTGTTTTCAATGGTCCTTATATTATTAATTTTTTTTAAAGAAAATATCGATTGTCCTTTGTGGCTTCTCAACAAACATTCATTTCTCTGCCTTTTCCTGTTGAGTGGTAGTTGGCTTATCTGGAAATATCTCTGGGCAGAGCCACTTGCAGACTGTGTTACTTGTTGCATTAATGCAGTTTGAGAGCCATTAAGGCTGTCATGCAGTAGTGGATAAGTCCAAGGTCTAGTTGTTACTGTGAGTGGGCAGCCCAAGATGCCTGGGCAGTAGTCTGTAATGCAGAGGAGAAGTTCCTCTCACTGACTCTGCCAAACTTCTGCCTGCACCTCTCTCACTGGCCATCCCCAACCCCCATTCTCACCTGTGGTAGAAACACAAAGATCAGTTCTGTTATGGCGTGTTCCCCTCTGTCTCTGGGCAGAAGCCCCCCTAACCTCCAGCTCCCTATGTACATCTTCATCCCAAACATGGTATCCGTGTGGTTTAGATTCATGGTTCTGGTCAATGTTGGTGGCAGGAGAGGACGGGGCAGTGGAGGGTGTCAGTGTGGGTTACTCTGCTGTTGGTTTATCCCAGCTCCTTGTCCTTTTTGCACCTTAAACTCAAATGCCTCAAGTCCAAGGGCAAACGTCAGCTCCTTTCTTGCACCTCCAACCCAGTTTTAGCCTAACCAGTGGCCCCAATGCCCCTCTGTACCAAGCTCTGATGCCTCTCTAGATCCCTTACCCCATAGCAGCAGGAAAACACTTCTCTATATTTTGGGAGTGAGAGTCATGAAATCAGGGAAAGCTTCATGGAGGAAGTTACATATAAGTTGGGACCTGAAGGATAGATGTGATTTCCACAGGGAAGGATGGTGAGAAGGGGGAAAAAAGACTTCCATGCAGTAGGAGCTGCTAGTTCCATATTAACTTGAGCAGGAAAACCGAGGACCTTCACATGGGAGCTGTCCCCAAACCTGACAGCTCCATTACCCATGTGCTTTTTTATTTAAAAAGAGGTTTTATTTGACATTGGAGGAAAAAATATAATGTAACCTATCTTCAGTCTAATATCTATGAACAGACAAACTAGTTGTTAGCTTGGTAACAGTCCAGCTGTCTCAGGTGGCTAAAGTCCTTACACCTGCTAATTGAGCAGAGCAAGAAATAACCACAGTGAACTTCCATCTAAAGGTACAACAGCTTTGAGTCTGGATCGTGTCATGGAAGCAAAAGCAGGTTTGAAAATTCCCCTGAAGAAAGGTTTGCATGCATGAAAGGTGGCCACTTTGGTGTAGACAGTTCCTCTGATATGAAAGTGTCTGAGCATCATGATGTCCAAGAAAAGAGTGTCAAGTGAGGGGTTATCCCACCCTAGGAAATAAGCCACCTAGAGCCCTGATTTTCTCAAAAAGGAAAAAAGAAAAGAGTGAAACAGATAGCTTTACTTTCCCACCCCTACTTCTTAACAGATTTTAAATAGAGGGCCTCACTTACTGAGGGCCTGCCACCAGCCATGTTTTATGCAAAGTGCTCCACATATCTGGTCTGATTTAGTCATCACTAAAACCCGTACTGCTTGCATTAGTAGGTCATAATTAAAGATGAGTCATTTGAAGGCAGAGAGACTATATAACTGTCCCTAATCTTCCACAGTCCTCTACCACCTCTTAAATACAGAATGGGTTCTGAGCCAAGCCATCTTGCAAAAATTAGAGAACATATTATTTGATGAAAAACCATAAAATCTAGAGGGGTTGTCCCAATTTTTTGAGCCATCCCAACAATCAAGAAGTCATTATTCTGCTTGACTGAGGAGAGTTGATTTGGTTGCGGTATATGAACTCATCCAGGTTTTAATTAAAATGTACTATAGTATTATATCTACATTTTTTTAAAAACACTGCTTCTTTCAACATATATAAAGCTCACATATGTATAATTATGAAAGATAATGCAGAGACCAAAAATATAAGTTGGTTGCATTTCTTACTAAATGAGTCCTAATAATAATTAAGCTTTCTAAAAAAGGTTTTTACTTTTAACTCACCTGTCGGTCAGGTTATTGTAGGAGAAAGTGGTTTTTGAACTGGAGGAAGCTGAGATTCAATTCTAGCGTTGTCTCTTATCAACAGTGGTACTTTGACATTAATATCTCTGAGCTTTGGTTTCCTTATCTGTCAAATAAAAATAATGATATTTGCAGCCCATGAAGGAAGAAATTAGATTACACAGTAAAGCTTCCAGTGCAGGGTCTAACAAAGAATTTTCCTCCCTTTGAATGGAAGTATATACTTTTGTATGTATTGTATCTAGTCCATGCTCTATATATTCTTTTTACAACTCTGTACAAACTAATCACCATTAGTAATAACAAGGCATTGCCATTGCCAATCACCATTGGCAATATAAGGTTATTGCCAATTAAGTAAGATTAAGAGACGTCAGTAAGAGAGTCTTTTATGGAAAGTATTGACTCCCATTACTGGAGTTAGGGTAAAAGCAGTGAAAATTTCTGGGGGGCGGCTACCCGTGATGACCCACCCTCTAGCTCCACCCCCCCCTTTTCCAGTCCATTTTTCCTTCAAGGAAGCCATACAAAGCAAGGTAGAGGGCAATACTTATCATCTGCACTGATGGGCAATCAGTCAGAGAAGCACAGACATAAATGTGTTACTTACTATATGTCACATTCTTTCTCTTGTTGATGTCATTTTTTATGATAATCCTTTTCTGAACTTCTCTGGCTTTCTCCTAAGAAGGAGCCAAATAGAACACATATGGCCCTGCCTATTTTTTTTTAAAACACTTTATTTGCTTCTGATGATTCTTATTATAATGCTCTTGAATTTGATTAAGACCTTCAGCTCTATTTTGTTAGATCTCTACTGCATTCTTGGCTTCTTTCAATGTTGTAATTTAAATAGTGCAAACTTTTTCATTTCTGTATGTTTTCTCTACTTGTCTTTTTCTCCTGTGAGGTCTAGTATCTTCCATGCCAACAAGATCAGCAACTTCTTTTTAACTTGAGATTTCCCCATATTCCAGAAAATAGATCCTCTGAGTTCTGCTCAACACTTCCCACTCAGCATTATCTGGCTAGAGTACCTAGGAAAACCCAGATCCTTAGCTGCCCTTATTCATTGTGAGATTCCTAAAAAAGACCTTTGCAAAACTTAGGCAAAGCTTGCAAGGCAAAGCAGAACTTTGTTGTTATCCAAGGACCTGGTCTCACACTCCACTCCAGAGGTCCTGGGAGTTAGATAGGACCTTGACTTCCCCACTTGATACCTTCACTTAAGTCTGGATCTCAATTCAAGTGCAAAATTCAAGATGACTCCAAGCATGCTCACAGGGCACCAGAGGACAAAGAGAAAGATATATAGACAAAAAGCACAATACAGTTTCCCTTATGGCCTGGAGAGGAATGGCCTAGGTCATTCAACCCAAGTCTTCTCAGGGGTGAATGAGGGTGGAGGAGGCCCTGCCTTTAGCAGAAAAAAGCTGTATTCCTGATCATGCATGCTGTTTTTTCTACATCTTTTGGAGCCTCCACTTTTAGAAAACATGGTCCATAAAGCAATTTAATACTTAACCCCTAAGACCCAACCCACAACATGTAAAGGAGGGAATGGGTAGAAAGAAGGAGGCTTTTAGCCTTGCTTAACTGCAACCTGATTTTGAGCTTTGATATTATATTCAATCCCTTTATTACAATAGCCTATAGTATTGACTTTACCTTTTAGTTTCATGATTAAGCTGAATTCTTAGAATTTTGGGGTCTGGAAACTTTTAATGCAAATGGTGAAGGAATTTTGAGATTAAATTGTGAATCTGGAAAGGAATTTTTTTATAATAATTTTTATTATGTTATGTTAGTCACCATACAGTATATCCTTAGTTTTTCATATAGTGTTCCATGATTCATTATTTGTGTATAACACCCAGTGCACCATGCAATACGTGCCCTAGGATTTTAAAAAAATATGTTCAGATTAATAATTTGTGTGTATATTATACAGTCTAAATTTCAAAGCACTTCAATCGTGAAGTCACTTATTCATGCAATGAACATTTTTTAAGGTACCGCTATACACCAGGTTAAGTACTAAGAGTTTGAAAGAGAAATCTGCCTGGTGCCTATTGCATTTTTGATGCTCTTGCCAACCCTGGGAACTAGGGGATCAACTGTTAATAAGAACACTAGATGAGACATTGGAATCTTATGGAGGTTTGTCCATTTGTCTGAGGTCACCCAAAAATCATGGAGCTGACACTGAAATATATGACTTTTGTCATTCAATAAACTGCATTACAATCAGTGTTCCAAATGATTGTCCTTTAGTTTCTTTCTTTCTTTCTTTCTTTTTTCTTTTTTTAGAGAGGGTGAGGAGGGGCAGAGGGAGAGGGAGAGAGAGAATCTTAAGCAGGCTCTACACACAGTATGTGAGTCCTATGCGGGACTCCATCTTGCAACTCTGAGATCATGACCTGAGCCAAAACCAAGAGTTGGATTCTTAACCAACTGAGGCACCCAGGTGCCCCTGTCCTTTAGTTTCTTAACTAAAGTGTTATGGCTAAATTGTGACTTGAAATCCGTAGTTTCACTTCCTTGAAATGAGTCTGTCATTGGAATTCTATGATCATGGTGGATGGGGCCAGGGCAACAGCACTCATTCCCTTTCTCCTGGCAAAGAGACAGCTAAAAATCATGACTAAAATAGTTCTGATTTCTAATAATCAAATCAAAAAATGGGCAGAAGATATGAACAGACACTTCTCCAAAGAAGACATACAAATGGCTAACAAACACATGACAAAATGTTCAAAATCTTTAGCCATCAGGAAAATTCAAATCAAAACCACATTGAGATACCACCTTACGCCAGTTAGAATGGCAAAAATGGACAAGGCAAGAAACAACAAATGTTGGAGAGGATGTGGAGAAAGGGGAACCCTCTTACACTGTTGGTGGGAATGCAAGTTGGTACAACCACTTTGGAAAACAGTGTGGAGGTTCCTCAAAAAGTTAAAAATTGAGCTACCCTGTGACCTAGCAATTGCATTACTGGGTATTTACCCCAAAGATACAGACGTAGTGAAGAGAAGGACCATATGCATCCCAATGTTCATAGCAGCATTGTCCACAATAGCTAAATTGTGGAAGGAGCCGAGATGCCCTTCAACAGATGACTGGATTAAGAAGATGTGGTCCATATATACAATGGAATATTACTCAGCCATCAGAAAGAACAATTACCCAACATTTGCAGCAATGTGGATGGGACTGGAGGAGATTATGCTAAATGAAATAAGTCAAGCAGAGAAAGACAATTATCATATGTTTTCACTCATTTATGGAACATAAGGAATAGCAGGAAGATCGGTAGGAGAAGGAAGGGAAGAATGAAGAGGGGGGGAACAGAAGGGGGAATGAACCACGAGAGACTGTGGACTCTGGGAAACAAACTGAGGGTTTCAGAGGGGAGGGGGTGGGGGATTGGGATAGGCTGGTGATGGGTATTAAGGAAGGCATGCATTGCATGGAGCACTGGGTGTTGTACAGAAACAATGAATCATGGAACACTACATCAAAAACTAATGATAAGAAGTTTTAAAAAAAGTAGTTTTGATTTCTGCAACGTAACTATTCCTCTTTGCCACTCTTCCTACTACCTGGGCTTTGGAAGGAAGAAAGGAAAGGAAGGTTGAAGAAAAGGAACAAAAGGGAAGAGACTGGGAATCAAGAGACTTACTTTCTAACCCTAGTTCACATGGGTGATTAGCTATTTGGGGTTGAGCACATCACTTTATCTTCTCTGAAACTTGGTTTCCTCATTGCCAAATGGGTTGAACTGAACATTTTTAAAGGTCCTTCTTTCCTTTATATTCCATGACTCCAAGAGAGGGAAAGTAAAGGAGAGGAGGATATAAAGGAAATACAGAGATGAGTGGGGCTTCACTGAAGAACAGAGGGTCTTCTTCACTGCCATTTTTCTTCATCCGAAGAAAGTGTGTGACTAAGGATAACCTTTTGAGAAGCAGTTTGAAATAATCTTGTAAAGTTGAAAATTCACACATTCTGAAACCCAGCAATCCCCTTCAGGTGAATGAGAAATCATTCACATGCGCACCAGGAGATGTATCTAAGAATGTTCATAGTACCGAAACGGGAGGAAAGACTTGGGAACCACTTAAATGCCCGTCAAAAGGAGAGTAGATGAATGAATTGTCCCAAAGGAAACAATAACAATGCTTTCTGCTCGACATTGTGACCTAATTGGCTGAATTTCCTCATGCTGCCAACATGTGCTAGGTGTATTCTTTTTGCCTGTGACTGTGTCGTCTTTGAGTGCTGAACATATTGGGATGGCTAATGCATATTCCTGCCTTTGTAGAATTCTAATATCTTTTTGCTTTTTCTCACACTATTGACACACCAGTCCAATAAGTCAATTTTCTCATTTAATTGTGGATATGACATAATAACATATCAATAGATTCTCTGATCTTGACGACACCTCCACTAAAACTATGAAATGCATTATTATGTTTTTTTCCTTAATGGATTTTTTAATTCCTTTCTTTTATTTCCATCTACTTTCTGCCTCTATATGTTTACCTATTCTGGACATTTTTACAAAAATGGAGCCATACGGTATGTGGCCTTTTGTGACTTATTTCTTTCACTCGGAACTAGTGTTTCCAAGGTTCATTCAAGTTATAGCATATACCAGTATTTGATTCCTTTTCATGACTAATATATCATTACAAGGATATGCCATATTTTGTTAATCCATCTATCAGTTGATGGCCATTTTTGTTATTTCATTTTTTAGTTATTATGAATAATGTTGCTATAAATATTTGTGTGTGATATTTTATGAACTTATGTTTTCAATTCTCTTGGATATATATGTAGGAGCAGAAGAGCTAGGTCATATAGTAACTGTACATTTAATTCTTTGAGAAACTGCCGACTTGTTTTCTAAAGCAGTTGCACCATTTTACAACTCTACCAGAAATATATACTGGATCCAATTTCCCATATCTTCTGTAACACTTGTTATTTTCTGTCTTTATTTTAGTCATCTCATCGGTGTGAAGTGGTATCTTATTATAGTTTTGATCTGAATTTCTTTAATGGCTAATCATGTTGAACAGCTTTTTGTACATTTAAAAACTCTTCTTTGGAGAAATGTTTATTTACTTCCTTTGCCCATTCTAACTGGATTGTCTGTCTTTCTGTTGTTGAGTTGTTTTTATAGAGTTCTTTATATATTGAGTTTAGATATGAGTTCTTTATATATTCTGAATATAAACCTTTATCAAACATATGACTTGCAAATATTTTCTCACATTCAGTGGGAGTATCTTTTTACTTTCTTGGAGTCCCTGAAAGCATATAAGTTTTTAATTTTATTTAAGTCCAGTTTATTTATTTATTTTTTCTTTTGTTGCTTATGCTTTTGGTATTATATTTAAGAAATTATTGCCTAATTTATGGTCATGATTACTCCTAAATTTTCTTCTAAGAATTTTATAATCTTAGTTCTTATATTTAGTCTAAATTAATTCTGAGTTAATTTTTGCATTTGGTATGAAGTAGGGGAATGACTTCAATCTTTTGCATGTGGGTGTCCAGTACCGTTTGTTAAGAAGACTATTCTTTCCTCATTTAATTATCTTGGCACCTTTCCTGAAATACAATTGACCATTAATGTAAGGGTTTATTTCTGGATCCTCAATTTTATTCAAAAGATCTATATGTCTACCTTATGCCAGGACTGCACTGTTGTAATTATTGCTGCTTTGTGATAAGTTTTGAAATTAGAAACTGTAATTCCCACAATTTTGTTTTTCTTTATTAAGATTGTTTTGTTATTCTGAATCCCTTGCATTACCATATGAAATTATGTACTATTTGAACCAATATATTAAATTACTAAGAAGATTATAAAGTTACATTATACATGCATTTACTGAGCATGAATTCTTCTAAGTTTATACATAAATTAAAAAAGAAAAGAGAAAGAAGAGAGATTCTTCCTACCACTACATTTAATGCCCTCACTGCATGTTGAGATGAAAGACATGAATCTGAAGTCTCAGCAATTGTTCTGAATTCTTATGTACTTCTCAAAGTTTGCAGGGAGTATTTTAAGGATTAACTTTGAAAATATGAAATTTGTATCATGTGTGTTTACATTATAACCTAATTCTTACTGAATATTAGCTTTTCCCTAAGCTTCTTGAGGGCAAAGAATGTATCATCAATGCCATTTAGCTTCTTATATTATATTGGAGGGTTGAGGGCATCCCAATGGTCTTCTACTTCTACTCTACTGCTATTTATACAACCTTCACTCTTCAAGATTAGTGCAGGTTGGTGGAATCCATTGCTTAATAGAGACATCTAACTGGGTGAGAAGAGTCTTATTTGCAGTTCCTGAAGTAAACAAAACATGATGAGGAAGAGAGTAGATTGAATAATGGATTATGCTGGTGGGACCCATTAGAAAATATAGGGAACAGAGAAAGGCTGAATGACAATCTGGGAACTTATTTCACATATAGCTGGGTTTATGCAAATTCCAGGACACATAGTTTTGCTCCAAGCCACGGAGGCACTTATAGTTACATTATTTTTTCATAAAGACACAAAGTAGATTCTCCAAGAGCTTTCTTGAAACTTCTATCTTATAAATTTTATACCATAACTGATTTTGATCTGAACATGGAAAAGAGAATCAATCAAGTGCTTACTGCCATATTGAGTACCTTTTAAGAGATTTTATCAACAATACTGACATACTGCCAAAGGCAGATGAAAATAGCAGTTCCCTGAACAGGATCACAACCTGAAAATTAGGTCTCCATAAAAAGCTAAAGGATGTATTTTTCTAAATTTTTTATTTTGACTGCTATATAATTCTCTATGTAGACTTATTATACAAAAAGAATCCCCATTTGCTTTGGTAATTACAGGGGGAAAAAAAACCATCAATATTTGAACATAACTCAGTCACAGTCATTAGATCATTTGTTCAGATTTTGGACTACTCTATGGTGTATCTACCCCTCAATACTAGTCTTGTGCTTGTCACCCAAGCTTGGAATTATAGAATTTAAACATAAGATTTAGTACAAACCTCCTTAATATTAAAAGTCTTTTACAAGATAGCATCTAGGCTGTACTTGACTACTTTTAGTAATAAGGAACTTATTAATTACCCAAGCCATTCATTTTCCTTCTGTAGGACTCTAAACACTGAACAAAAATATACTTCAATGCAACTTTTAATCATTAATTTATTTTACTCTCTGGACATATTTCTTCTAGATATTCAAGATAGCTATCATCTTCCTTCAGGATCTCATTTCTATCTAACCTAAGTGTCACTACTTTATTTAAGCATTTGTAAATTTTTAATTTTTATTTATTTTATTTTTTTATTTTATTGAGTTATTTATTAATTAATTTATTTTTTAATAATAATATTTTTATTATATTGTGTTAGTCACCATACAGTACATCCCTAGTTTTTGATGTAAAGTTCCATGATTCGTTACTCGCATATAACACCCAGTGCACCATGCAATACATGCCCTCCTTAATACCCATCACCAGCCTATCTCATTTCCCCCCCCCCGCCCCCTCTAAAGCCCTCAGTTTGTTTCCCAGAGTCCATAGTCCTCTCATGGTTCATTCCCCCTTCTGTTTATCCCCCCTTTCCTCTTTCCTTTCTTCTCCTACCGATCTTGCTACTTTTTATGTTCCATAAATGAATGAAACCATATGATAATTGTCTTTCTCTGCTTGACTTACTTTGCTTAGCATTATCTCCTCCAGTCCCGTCCATGTTGCAGCAAATGTTGAGAAATCATTCTTTTTGATGGCTGAGTGATATTCCATTGTATATATGGACCACATCTTCTTAATCCAGTCATCTGTTGAAGGGCATCTCGGCTCCTTCCATGATTTAGCTATTGTGGACAATGCTGCTATGAACATTGGGGTGCATATGGCCCTTCTCTTCACTACATCTGTATCTTTGGGGTAAATACCCAGTAGTGTAATTGCTAGGTCATAGGGTAACTCTATTTTTAACTTTTGAGGGACCTCCACACTGTTTTCCAAACTGGCTGTACCAACTTGCAGTCCCACCAACAATGTAGGAGGGATCCCCTTTCTCCACATCCTCTCTAACATTTGTTGCTTCCTGCCTTGTCCATTTTTGCCATTCTAACTGGCGTAAGGTGGTATCTCAGTGTGGTTTTGATTTGAATTTTCCTGATGGCTAATGATTTTGAACATTTTGTCATGTGTCTGTTAGCCATTTGTATGTCTTCATTGGAAAAGTGTCTGTTCATATCTTCTGCCCATTTTTTGATTTGTTTATTTGTTTCTTGTGTATTGAGTTTGAGAAGTTCTTTGTAGATCTTGGATACTAGTCTTTTATCTGTAGTGTCATTTGCAAATATCTTCTCCCATTCCGTGGGCTGCCTCTTAGTTTTCTGGACTGTTTCCTTGGCTGCGCAGAAGCTTTTTATCATAGTTAAAACATCTATGCTACCCAGAGCAATCTATACTTTCAATGCCATCCCGATCAAAATGCCAATGACATTTTTCAAAGGACTGGAACAAACAGCCCTTACATTTGTGTGGAACTAGAAAAGGCCCCGAATTGCCAAGGAATTGTTGAAAAGGAAAAACAAAGCTGGGGACATCACAATGCCGGATTTCAATGTACTACAAAGCTGTGATCACAAAGACAGCATGGTACTGGCACAAAAACAGACACATAGACCAGTGGAACAGAATAGAGAACCCAGAAATGGACCCTCGGCTCTTTGGGCAACTAATCTTTGACAAAGCAGGAAAAAACATCCAGTGGAAAAAAGACAGTCTCTTCAATAAATGTTGCCAGGAAAATTGGACAGCTACATGTAACAGAATGAATCTTGACCACTCTCTCACACCATATACAATGATAAACTCCAAATGGATGAAAGACCTCAATGTGAGATAGGAATCCATCAAAATCCTAGAGGAGAACATAGGCAGCAACGTCTTTGACATTGGCCACAGCAACTTTTTTCATGACACATCTCCAAAGGCAAGAGAAACAAAAGAAAAAATGAACTTGTGGGACTTCATCAAGATAAATTTTTAATTTTTAAAGTGAAATTTAGCCCCTAATAACTGGAACCCAAATTCCCATGAAAAATGTAGGCATAACCCAGTCACACAATTATAATGCTAAAATTTTCACCTAGGAAAGAAAACACAGGTCCTCAGATAAATCCAGGCAAGTTATTCTTATCCATTGATAATAGATTGAGTGTCTTGTTGATTTTATTTTTCTGATGTGACAAAATATGATCTCCACATTCTCACTGCATGGAGTTAGACAAGTTGACTGTGCTCCCAGATTTGCAGAAGAGAGGATCCTGGCTTCTGGAATTTCATTCATCACAGCAAGTAGAAAGTTACACTTTCACTTTGGCCCTATTCCAGATGTGGTTATAACTCCAATTCCACTCCAACCTTTTGTGAAAGTGATGGATCTCAGAGATATGCAAGCCTGCCCTTATCATCTATGCAGGTTAGGAGAAACAGCTGGGCTCATAAGCCCTATCCTTCATTTACCACTTATTTTGTCATGTTTCAGCCCATTTAACCTTCTAACATGTATGCACATTGTAGTCACACAATTACAAGAGCTAAAGCAACATAACAATTATAGTGCTATATCATGGCAAAGCAACTCAGGAGCTCAGTGACTCTATTAAAATTTTAAAGAAGTTAGTCCTCTGGGAAGTGTTCCCATTAATTAAACAAAGGTGAAAGAAATGGGTTTTATGTTTATTCTCTGCAAGGAAGAAGGTGGGCCATAGCCTGAATGCAAAGAAGATATATGATCACAAGTAAATGCATGCACTTAAAGGGTGAAAATTTCAAGTAATTTATCTGCAAAGTAGTCTGGGTCAATATTTGTTCAGTGTTTCCTGGAGAAGAGAGGATTTTTTGGTCGGATAAGTTTTCTAGAAGTCCATGAGGATTTAATCCAAATCTATGCTGCAGCATAGGAGACAAGAGCTCAAGCCTTGATTGATACTGAGTTCAGTGATAGTACATCATGGAATGTATCAGAAAGTGGAGAATTGGCAGAGTAGATTAATGACCACAGCAAAATTAGAGACTTGGGGTCTTCTACTCCCTGCCCTCACTACATCTATCCCATTTAAGAGCATGCATGCTATGCATTCAACTTATGCATTTATGGGGTAATTGAGTGTGTATACAATGGAGGGACCTGGTGTACTTGGTTTCCCAAACATACCTGTAAACAGAACACTTTACTAAGGTGTACCATAATGGACCAGATCTTATGTGGATCCCAGAGAGTCACAAAGTAGAGCTATTGGCTAAGAGTGTATCAGAGACTTGAGACCCTGGAGTCTGGGGACTATCTGTGTTGGAAGGAGCAAAAACAATGGAGCCACATTACAGGAAGATTGTCTTTCCTTTAGTGGTCATTATGATCAAGGAGACTTTGTAAATGGTCACTAAAAGATTGACAAGTTCAGATTTGAAAAACAATTTGGATACTTATGTTAGTTATATAACTCTCTCTCTCTTTCTGAAAGATTTTATTTACTCATCAGACAGAGAGAGAGAGAGAGCACACAAGCAGGGGGAGCTGCAGGCAGAGGGAGAAGCAGACTCAACGCTGAGCAAGGAGCCAGATGTGGGACTTGATCCCAGGACCATGGGATCATGACCTCAGCCAAAGGCAGATGCTTAACCAACTGAGCCATCCGGGCATCCCTGTTAGTTAATCTCTTGATAAACTTTCTGTATTTATATTTGCCCATCAACAGGATTAACTAGTTAGCAGGGTAAAACTTGTGTATTTTAGAGGTGCCTGGAGATTGTAGAAAGCTTTCAAGAGAGACGGCCTCCAGAGAAAAATGATTTATATTTATATTTAACATTGGTATCTGGAAAGAGGAAATTTGTATTCTACTGGTTCTAAGATCAAAGACAGAGGACCAAATGAAATTTGGGAAGTGAAGGGAAAATGTTAATGAAGGAGAAAAGTTGATGGAAAATGTTTTAGTTCAAGTTCCCTAAAAATAGCCTGAGATAGGAATTCTTATACAATTGATTTATTGAGGTGATGATTTCAGATGGAAATTGTAAGGAAACGAGGGAAGCAGGATATTACAGGGAAGAAGCTAGGTGAGGATGTAGGTATAGTTGAAATGTAGCCTAAACCTAATCCATGGTGAATGCCACTACAGACTTGGCCCCCCTTAAGACAAGGAACTTGTCTTTGTTTCTCTCAGTCAGTCATTGGGTGAAAAGATCTAAAAGCTTTGAGAGCAAGTTCAATACTTTCATGATCACAAAAAGAGAAGGCAGGATGGCAGTTTGGAAAAATCAATGTGAGTGCAGTCCTGGAGGGAAAAGGATTCTAGATTGAATTAACATTTATTATGAGACAATTATCTGCCAACTGCTCTCTGATGCAATTAATGCATTTTAAGGAAGAGAAAACTGAGGTTTGAGAAAGTTATGTAATGTACCCAGGAAAATGGAGGAATGAGAAAGCAATGCCAGGTGTTTAGGTTTCCAGCCCTGTGCTTTTGGCAGCCTGCCCCATCATAGGAATCAGTAAAAGCATGTGCGCAGGGACAGGGCTACCTGTGTGAATTAAGGGTAGAGGAATGTGAAAGCTGGAGTTGACCTGGATCTGTAGAGAGAAGGGAAAGCTAATGCCAATTTATAGAAATCAGTGTAGAGCTGAAGGAGAAGCTGTGTATGCCACTGAACCCTTTATACGGGGCTGAGCTCACCTCTGGACTTCTGAATCATTACACTGATAGTTGTATTTTTGTAGACAAAGGGCTTTGTGTACTTTAGATTCTGGAAGACTGGCCAGAATCCCCAAATACTTCTTTTGTACCATTCAAAAATAGTAACAGCAATAATATAAAACATGGCTTAGCTGCTCTGTAGAGTGATAAGATGCCTACTCTGGAAAGCTACCCTTGAAGCTGTCTTTGAGGCTTCACCAAGTTCTGCTCTCAAGGCCAGAATAAATGTTCTTCCTTGTGATTCTGGGAGATGTGTCTGGGACAATGTTTTCCTGATTGACCTGATTGACTGGAATTGGCCCTTTAATTTTTCCAATGGTACATTCTGTATGCTAGTAGTTCCATGTGACATCTATGAGTGTTTGGGGGTGGAAGGGGAGAGCATAATCATAAGGTTAAATAAATTTGGGAGAAAAAGAATTAAACTAATTTGACTGGGTTTCTCTAACTGGGTTTCTGTAAGTGACTTAAATGCACATCTGAACATGATCTATGAATAAGTATCCAACAGGGGAATCGGGGATATAAGGTTTCCCAAATACACTTGAAAACAGAACCTTTTTGTCAAGGTTCTTGACAGGAATAGTGCCCTGCTAGATCAGCACCATGAGAACTCTTCTGTGAGGTTGCTGGTAGATGTCCTGCTCTTAGGGTTAGCACTTTGATCCTCTCTCAAATGAAAATCTCCCTGGGTAAGTCAGCACCTCCAGCTGTTGTTGGTCATTTACACCACTGAGTGAGTATGGTGAATAGAGTCCTTGAGAGGAAGTTTTGTTCAAGGTGAGGGAGATACCCTAAGATCAAAAAGATGAGGGAACCTAGGGTGGCCAGTGAAGGAGACTAACTCATACCTCCTCTACTTGCCTAGGTCTCTGAGAACAGAAGACACTTCTGAGTTGCAGGCATCTCAATTCAATTTTTAGACAAGATGAAAAAGCACAAAGCAGTGAATTGACACACTTCTTCTGCTTTAAAATCAGACCAAAACAAAGACATTAGGGTGGATTGTCACACAAGCTCTCTGTTTCAGTCATTTGCCCAATGGTATTGGTTAGGAGGTTGGGTTGGAGGTCCACACAGCTGAATTAATCAGAAAGTCTGATCATGCAGGAAAGAAACACAAACACTGATTCCAGTGAAAAGATCTCATGGAAATAGAGGCTTAAATCATATAGTGGAACCCCAAAGGAATAACAGGATCCTAACACTCCTGGAAAACATTATGGGTTGAAAGAGTGGTCTATAACGTGGGAAGATTCTAGCACCAAAAGGCCAACTGTAAAACCTGCAATAACCAAGTCATAGATTCATTAAAATCCTTTGCCACCTAGAACACATAGAAATTACAAAGCCTTTCTAATATGTATTTAACATATAGAGTGAGAAAGATGCCCTCTTTCAGGCTGGATGTCAGGCTTCCTGAAGAGAGTGTGCAACCCTCTATTCATTTGCTTTCAGTGTTGTGCAATGCTATATGCATTCTTAGCTACTATTTAGATTTAACCAAACCAACACTCACAAAATAGATAACTGACTGCAGAATTTCTATAAAGAAACATGTAGATTGAAGAGGGTTCTAATAATGCAAACAGACTAAACAATAACAAAATGGTGAGATGACATGGTTTCTACTCTTCTTCACTGATGTGGTAGTTAACGAAATTTATTCACATTTTTTCAATGTCCTAGAATAATTAGAACTTTATACATTGAGTGTGGAGATTAATTATTATAAGGGTGAACAATCAGAAAAGTTTGGGAATTACTAAGAGAGCAGAGAGATGATCAGATTTGGAGTTAGATGTGGGTTTACACCAGGCTCAATGTTTTTACTGCTAGATGGGTGACCTAGGACAAGTTAAGAGCAACTAAGTTTTTTCATCCATAAAATAGGAGCAGTGATTTCAGGGGTTAAAGGAGATGAAGTCTGAAAGTATCTAGCTTGGTTCCCAGTGTAACTGGTGTGCACATTAGCTCCCTTTGCTTTCTTCTTTAGTCAGTCCTACTAAACTTTATGAGATGTTTGTTTCTCTAATCCAGTATTAGGAAGGCAATGTAAAATAAATCTCAGGATCATATTTGAAATTTTTTGTGTTTATTTTTTTTCTTATGTCATTTGAAACCAGAATGGAGGCTAACCATCATCATAAAATGTATCTTTTGTACTGCAGTTAGACATAAAGAAAAGTGTTAATAAGCTTATGTCCTTGAAGCCATTTGTAATTGTTGGTAAAGAGTTGCTGTGCTTACCACATTTTTATTAGTACTAATACATGTATATAGTTTGCTGTGGGAAGACACTTAGAAATCTGGGTCTATGATACTGTGATTTATATATTTCTCATAGGTATTTGGTCATCCTCCAGGGTTCCTTGCTCATAGTTCCCCAAACCCTTGGAATTTCTTGTGATAAAAGCCATAACTGTGCCTTTTGTTATATTAATGTGGTGACTTTTGGATAGCCCTTAGGTAACCAAAGGATGGGAGCTGGTTGCCAAGAGAACCAACCCTGTGATTAGAGGGGTGGGACTGAAAGGGAGTGGAGAGGTGCTAGAGATTGAGTTCAATTGCCAATGGCCAGTGAATTAATCAATAATGCCTATGTAATAAAGCCTCCATACAAACCCAAAAGGAGAGGATTTGAGAGCTTCCATTGGTGAACATGTGGAAGTGCTGGGAGAGTGGTGCCCTGGAAAGAGCATGGAAGCTCTGTGCCCTTTCCCCATACCTTGCCCTGTGCATCTGTTCTGTCTGGCTATTTCTGAGTTACATCTTATTATAATAAATAGGAAGTCTAGTAAGGAAAGTGTTTCCCTGAGCTCCATGAGCTGCTCTTGCAAATTGATGACAGAAAAGGAGGGGGTCTTGGGAACCTCTCCTTTATAGCCAGTCACCCAGGTGACAACCTGGGCCTTTGACTGGTGTCTGAAGTGTGTGTGTGGGGGCAGTTTTATAGGACTGAACCATTGATCTGTGCAATGTGGTGCTATCTCTGGGTAGGTAGTGTCAGAATTGAGTTGAATTGTAGGACACTCACCTTGAGTCCTGAAAATTGTTTATTGGTTTGGGAACCTCCTTCCCTCAGCATTAGAATTGGTGCCAGAACCTGTTTAGCCTCCTCTCAGGTTGTGTTCTCTAGAAGCAGAGCCAACACAAGCATTTAGGGCTCTCTGGTATACTGAGAGTATTTTCAGAAAGAAAGAAAGAAAGAAAGAAAGAAAGAAAGAAAGAAAGAAAGAAAGAAAGAAAGAAAGAAAGAAAGAAAAGGAAAGAAAGAAAGAAAGAGAGAGAGAGAGAGAGAGAAAGAAAGAAAGAAAGAAAGAAAGAAAGAAAAGGAAAAAGAAAGAAAACAAAACCAAAAAATCTCCCCAAACCAACCAAGCAAATAGAAGAAAACTCACAAAGTCATAAGGAAGGGAGCTAAGCAGGATAGGCAGGGGAAGGAGCTGAGCTAGTTAAAGTCTAACCTTGGCTTTTCCAACAGGGACTTTGGAATTAGAAACAGCACCACAATTATCTGTGCCTTCAAGGCAAACAGATTGGCTTTTGACCACTAAATAAAGTATTAATCATTGTCTGCTTCAGTGAGGGGAGGGAGGTGAGAGAAAGTTATAGCTTCCCTGGCTAGGTGGCTCCTATCAGCCTGGAAGAATATTCCAGAGAAGAGGCCCCCTGTGAACTGTTATCCATCTACACTCTGCGGCTAAGGGATGGCTGCCCAGGCCTGTTAAACAGGGCTGTGGTTAGACACACGGTGACTTCTATCTACCATGAGGTGGACAAATTCAGTTTTTCTGGAGAACATTTTTGCTCTTATGGCATATACCAGCAACACCATGTCAGATATTTGTCTACCAATAGTAAGTGTTCTCTTTATACCCCAGAGCAATGCTGTCCAACAGAAATATAACACGGACCATACCTGTAATTTAAATTTTTCTAGTGGCCCCATTAAAAGAGGAAAGTGAAGCAGGTAAAATTAGGGTTAATAATATATTTCATTTTGCCCCAATATATCCAAATATTGCCAAATTCATATGTGATTAATATAAAAATTATTGACATTTTACATTTTTCTCTTTATTCTAAGTCTTTGAAATCTGGGGTGATTTTCCATGTGGTTAGTGACAACTATATTGGACAGCACTGGACCCCAGCATGTAGAGCGGTGGTTGATTTCAAAGGGGCCACTTTGTTATCAGATCCTAATCACACAAGAAGTCCTGCATTTACTCATCATGTTCTACATACACTTTGGGGATGTGGATTATATACTGAAGGTAGGAGCGTATCTTCTAGAAGTGGGGAAATAATGGACTTTGTAGCTGGGTAAACTTGGATTTAAGTTCTCAATCTGCCCACTTACTGATTCAGCTAATGTATTTAACCTCAATCTTTTTGAATCTCTGCTTCTTCAAATGGGAAATAGGATAATGTTTACATAGCAGGGTTGAGAACTGGAGACATGCCTGACCTGGAAGATGCTCAGTAAGCAATCCATTACTGTAACCTCATATTGCTAGTGTGTGCCCCATGTGGAGAAGATATATATATTCCTTCTGACTGTTTTCTTTTTGTGTTCTCCGTCTCCCCTTTCCTTGCCTCTCTCTCTCTTTTTTATCGTTATTGCATTTTCTCTTATTCCACTTTCTTTCTTACTGTGTATCTTTTCATGCACAAATTTGGAGCATTCTTGAAATTGTTGTTTTGAGGCTAGTTTCCTTAAAAACAAAGATTTTCAAAGACTAGAAATTTAGAGGTTCAAGTGTAAACTTACTTTAAAATTGAAGCACACTTATTTGAATCCTCCCTCCATCCCTCCCTCCCTCCCTTCCATCCTTCCTTTTCTTTATTTACAATTCTTCCCAGTAAGCTGACAGTTCTCACTCTGAAATTCTTGAGTTTTGATGTTTTGCTATTTTTGTAGGACAGAAGCATTAAATCCATATGTTAACAAAGGAAAGGTCAGCTCCACTTATATTTTTCCCCAAAACAATTCATTTGAGCATTAAGGGAAAACAAATGAATAAGATAGATTAATTCTATGTCTAATATGGTAGGAAAGATAATTAATTTTGCTGTTTTTTTTTTGTATTGTGACCCCCATTGTTGTTACCTAACAGATAGCATTGCAATTGTTTAATCTTATAATGAATATTATTAATAATGTAACTGACTGATGTCAGCCTTCTTTCCTTTACGAACACTGAAAGAGTCCTAAAATATTTCCAGTTTAGTTCACAGACTTCTATTTAAGTTAGTTTATTCACCACATGACTAATTGCTCTGGGGAAGAGCAACAGCCAAATCCAGTAACTGTCCTATATAAACAGAAGGCTTTATACACATTGTCAATGTGCCACAGTTCACAGACAATCTAAAGTAAGGCATGTTTTCTCTATTGCACAGAGAAATGCTGTCAAATAGAAATATAATGTGGACCACTTGTAATTTTAAATTTTCTAATAGTCACATTAAAATGTAAATAAAGGGTGAAATTAGTTTAGTAATATATTTTATTTAACCCAATAAAGAACAGCTTTTCTCAATATATCTATGACCAATTATAACCACTAGTTTTCCTCATGAACAAAATGAAAATTGCATGCTGAATAGATTGCAGAAGTCAAGCCCCATTACAGTGAACAACACTTGATAAACAACTTCTTTAATTCTGAACATGAGATGGTCAAAGTAAGATTTAGCCTGTGCTAATTAGGTTGGTCAGGTTCAGATAAGTCTAACATCAGGAGTTTGTGTAGGAGGGCAGAAAGTCATGCTTGGACAAGAAAAGAGCTAGTTAATGATCATATTTAAAGGTCATTCATTTACTTTTCCAATAGCCTAGTGACATTTATCCTATCACATAAGAAATGTTATAAAATGTCACAGATCCATGTAACATTGGTATATGGGGGGCTTGGATCCTAAGATTGGTCTATACAGGACTGTGACTCTATATTGCTATTGATAATTAAAGGAAACTGTCCACTAAAATAGAAGTTGCAGGTTGGTATCAACATTTTGTCAGCTCAGCTTTATTCAGTACTCTAAACTTCTGGAGAACCTATAGATCCCCACACTGATTTGTTAGTCGAATAGGAAAATAATTGAAGTGGTCCATTAAAATGTGTATACAATATGGGAGCACAGAGTGGCCCTGTAAGGTCTTATACCAGAGATGACACAGATACAAGGCAAGGGATGACTTTGGGAGGTCACATTATTGGTGTATTCACCATCGTAATATTTGGCATGATTATAAAATTTAAAAAATGAGTTTTCCTGTGTAATAAATTAGTTGTATTACTTAATAGATTAATTCCCTTAAGTACTAGTAAACATGAAGAATGTTAGGAAAATTTAAGATGAAGGTCAAAGTTGAGAAAGAAAATAGTAATGGCCACATGGCCAGTTGGAAAACATGACTATTAAGGTGGAACCAATAATACAAAGAAGATGTGCAAAATGGCAGACCCATAAATGGAGTGGACACTTTTTGTGACCATCTTTTATCTAATTAATATTCTTTTACAGTATCACTCATTTCTGTAGTTTGAAAACAAAAAGTACGATGCCTCCAGCTTTGTTCTTCTTTCTCAAGATTGCTTTGGCTGTTTGAAGTCCTTCATAGTTCCATAAAAATTTTAAGATTTTTTTCTATTTCTTGAAAAAAGGCATTGGAATTTTGGTAGAGATTGCATTGAATCTGTAGATCGTGTTGGGTAGCATGTACATTTTAACAATATTCATTCTTGTGATCCATGAACAAGGGCTATCTTTCCATCTGGCTGTGTCTTCTTCAATTTCTTTTATCAGTCTTTCAGTTTTCAGTGTATAGATCTATCACCTCTGGCTATGTTTATTTCTAAATATTTTATTGTTCTTGACGCTATTGTGAAAAAGATTTTTTAAAATTCCCTTTTCAGCTATTTCATTGTCAGCATATAGAAATGCAACTGACTTTTGTATGTTGACTTTGTATCTTGCAAATGTATTGAATATGTTATTAGTTCTAGCCATTTTTTTTTGTGGCATTCTTAGGATTTTCTCTCTGTAAGATCATGTCATCTTCAAACAAAGGCAATTTCATTTTTTCCTTTCATAATTTAGTGCCTTTTATTTATTTATTTTTTACCTGATTATTCTGGCTTTGACTTCTGATACTATATCGAATAGGAGTGATTAAAAGAAACAATTAGCAAAATGAGAAAGTAACCTATGGAATGGGAGAAGATATTTGCAAATCATATCTCTGATAAAGAGTTAACACCTAAAATATGCAGAGAACTCATACAACTAAATAACAACAACAAAAAGCAATCCAATTGAAAGATGGGCAGAGGAACTAAAGAGGCGTTTTTTTCCAAAGAAGACATACAAATAGCCAGCAGGTACCTGAAAAGATGCTCAACATCAGAAACCATCAGGAAAAATGCAAATCAACCACTATGAGATATCACTTCGTACATGTTAAAATAGCTACCATTAAAACAAGAGATAACTGTTGGCAAGAATGTGGAGAAAAGGGAAACCTTGTGCACTGTTGTGGGAATGTAAATTTGTGCAGGCACTATGGAAAACAGTATGGAAGCTTCTTAAAATTTATGATCCAGCAATTCCACTTCTGGGTATATATTTAAAGGAAATTAGGATCTTGAAGAGATGTCTGCACCCCATGTTCATTGCAGCATTATTAACACTAGCCAAGATGTGAAAACAACTGAAGTGTCTAACAATGCATAATTGATAAAGGAGTGATAAAGGAATGAAGATGTGCTGTATATATAAGATGGAATAGTATTCAGCCACGAGAAAGAAGGAAGTCCTGATTTGTGACAGCATGGATGGATTTTGAGGACATTATGCTAAGTGAAGTAAGCTAGACAGAGAAAGACAAATACCATACGGTACCACTTATATATGGAATCTAAAAACAAAACAAAACAAAACCCAAATTCATAGAAACAGACTACAGTGGAGGATACCAGGGCCTAGGAGGTGGGGGAAGAGGGGAGATGTTAGTCAATGGATACAACTTTCCATTTGTAAGATGAATAAATTCTGGGGATAGTGTATTGTACAACATGGTGATTTTAGTTAATAATATTGTATTATATACTTGAAAGTTGCCATAGGACTAGATCTTAAATGTTCTCGCCACAAAAAAAGAAATGGTTATCATGTAACATGACGGAGGTATTAGCCAATGTTATAGTGGTAATCATTTTGTAATATAAGTGTATTAAATCAACACAGTTGTATACCCCATACTTACACAGTGTTATATGTCAATGATCTCTCAATAAAGCTGGAAAAAAATGTCTGGCAAAGAATCCTAATTGCTTCCACTTAGAAGCCTTCGGGTCAGAAGCCCAGAATTGTGAGCCCTGAGGACTTAAAGTGCTTACTATTCCAAGAATTGTAGCAGTTAAATCAAATTATATGACAAACCTTGGTCAGATTAAGGCCCCTTCTCTTTACCAGTGGACATAACTGTTTTGTTTCCATTATGATTGACAAAACTAATTCCTTGGGGAGGACGGGGTTAGGGAAAATGTATATTGGGAAAAGCATTACCATTAGAATCTAGAGAATTAGGGAGTTTGATTCTCCTTTGATTCTGTTACTTAATGGCTATAGCAAACTTTAACCAAATCACCTTATTTCTCTAGGTACCTTACTTTGCAGCAAACTACTTTGTGTTTGTNNNGCAGGATTCCAAGTGAATGAACAGAACTTAAAGACTGTTAAGACCTGTGCTCAGCACTAGTGCTCGGTCACTTCCACTATATTCTGTTGGCCAGATCAAGACCCAAGACTAGGTCAGATTCAAGGGGAGGGGAAATAAACCACATTGCACACAATTATACCACATTACAAAAGGGGTGTGGACTCAGAGGGAGGTGAAGAATTGAAGCCATTTTGCAGTTTAGCACACAAGCCATGGTAGACTGATGGCTGTACTACCATAGGCCTTAATACGTGAGCATCTCTTCTCGCTAAATTCCTCTCCTACTGTGGATTTCTCTTTTAAATATTTTGGGAAGTTGGGGATAGGAAATAGGTTTGTGGGACCATCAACAGGGCAGACAATGGTGTACTAATTTCTCAAACTGCCCCCTAAACCTTCTAGTCATGTGATCAAAAGGGCAAGTATTTCTTCTTTTGATTCTCTAACAGAGATATATCAAAACTACTTTCTTCTTGTGGTATCTTTTTTTCCTTGCTGAGCGAGAACAGTATGGAAAACAGTCAAGACTAATAATTTCTCTCTACCAGGGCATCTGGGTGCCAGAGTTAAGAACTGGGATCAAGAAATTTTCAGTTTATCAGCATAGATGTACCTAAAGTAAGGAGCACTAAACTCATTATTTATGCTTCATGCCTTTGGGCACCTAACTCCAAGGAAAAAGGCACCATGGCAAGTGGAAATGGAAAAGTCATGGGCTATTGATTAAATAGGTTATGGTTCCATTTACTCCTTGCTAGTTACTCCCTTTGTAGTCCAGGCAGGCTGACACCATCTTGAGTCTCAGGTTGGCTCACATTTTAAGATGTATCAGGGAGAGATGGTAGAGTCAAAGCAGGTCAGGCGTCTACAAGAACACTCAGGGACACTGAAGACCAGGCTCACAGGCTTGGCTTTTGGTGATGATTTTGTTGTAGGATGCAGTGGCCGATGAGTAAATGCTTGCTGTCTGTACTTAGACTTGCCTTATTGCCCAGGGCTATGGACTCAGAGCTCAGTTACAGGGAGAGGAGCCTCTAAGTAAAATTATGAGAGTTTTTCTCACTGGCCAGCAAGGCCTTGGAGTTTCTGGTAATTGTACTGGTATCTCCTAAATTGGAGGGGGGCACAAGGGAGATGGGCTTCAGATGACAGGGCAGAGCAAGACGCATGGAGGGAATTCTGGGAGACAGGGAGAGACAGAGGAGATATCAGTGTTTTCCTATGAGATGCAGCAGAGCAGATGTCTTGTCAACAGACAGCACTAAGGGCATCCAGGGGAATGAAGTAGGAATAAGGCAGCATGTATGACACATTCTCAAGGGCCTGTTTGCAGTGGAGCTTTTGTTGAGAGGGGACATTCTTCAAATCAGCTGATACAACTAGTATTAAAGCCAGAGAAATACGGGTTCTGGCTGAGTATGTCATGCCAGGGAAATAATTATTGAACTCTTGCCACATGCACAGAACTGTCGTGACCTAGGAAGGTAACTTGGGGCATGATACTAGCCTGAAAAGAGCTCAGAATCCACTGGGACAAAGAGAACTGGGAGAAGCCTACTTGTAATGGTTGGTAACAAGTACAGTGGGTGGAAAGAAGGTCAAGGCAACTCCACAACAGGGTTGTTTCAGCAAGGCTTCAAGGTGCAATGTGGGTATAGGGCTTGAAGGGTGAGTAGGAGGTCATCCAACAGAGCAGGGTCTGAGTGTGTCTGAGCGTGCATGTGCACATGCATGTATGCTTTCTTTGTTCTTACTTCTCTGTGCCTCCATCTCATCTCTAGTGTTGGATTATTCATGATTCACGGGGTGGTTGTGAGAATAGAGTGTAATAATAAATGTAAAAATTTCTTTGTAAGTGATAAAGTACTAAAAAATCACTTAATGATGATAAAAGCAGTGCCCTGAAAACCTTATTAGCTTTTTACCAAATCAAGTCCAAGGTAATTGCTAACATTACTTAAGAGCTTAGTATGTCCCAGGCCCTGTTCTGAGTACTTCATATGCATTAATTCAATTTAGTCCTTACACTATTACTTTGATGTAAATACTGATATTACTCATTCCCATTTTACAGATGAGGAAACAGAGGTGCAGAGAGCCTTAGGTCACACTGCTGGTAAGTGGTGGAGTTAGGATTTGTCATTTCTAATGCTGCCTGTATTCATCTACTCAGCCTGCCACAACAAAGCACCACAGACCGAGTGCCTTAAACAACAAATATCTATTTCTCACAGTTCTAGAGGCTGTGAAGTCCAAGATCAAGGTGCTGGCTGATTCAGTTTCTGATGAGAGCTTCCTTCCTAGCCTGCAAATGGGCACCCACTCTTTGGGTCCCCACATGGCTTTCTAGTGTTTCTTCTCCCAAGGACAACATCCTAGAGGATCAGCCTGCTTCCCTGACCCATGACCTCATTCAACCATAACTAACCCCTGATAGGTCTCATTTCCAAACATTGTCATACTGTGGTACAGGGTGCCCACATATGAATTTTGGGAGAACACAATTCAATCTATAACTCTGCTTGATATAAGCATTCTAGCTACTGTAATTAATTGATTATTGATCATTCATTGATCATTACTGCATGGCTCGAATTCTTCTATGTACTGCAGATATTGAACTGAGTAAAACAAGGTTTCTCTTCTTAAGGAGCAACTGTATCCTATATCCTAATGGCAGATACAGACAGCGAACACATAAATATCATGTCAGGTTGTGAGAAATGCCAAGGAGCAAAAGCAAAGCAGGCCAACAGCACAGAGGAAGGGAGTATGATTTTGGTTACAGTGGTTAGGGCAAATGTCTCTCATAATGTGATAATGAAGTCTTGACATTTTAGCCTGTCTGGAGGAAGGACATTCCAGGCAGAGGGCTGGATGCAAAGGCCTTGGGATGGATATGTGTTATAGTATTCACAGATCATATGGCAGCCAGTGTGTTTAAAAGGAGTAAGCAAGGATAAGAGTGGCAGAAGTATCAGAGAAATTGCAGGGACAGGACTATAGATGGATAGAATGTTTGCATTTGAAGTGATACCGGAAGCACTGGAAGCCTTGGAGCGGAGGAGTTACGTGGCCTCACATGTTTGTTTTTTTAAAGGACCATTTGAAGGGAGATACAGGGGTGCTGAGGGAGGTCAGTTCGGAGATTGTTATAAAATCCCAAAAGAGAGTTGATGATGGTTCAGACTCAGAGTTATATTGTTGGAGGCAGGGAGAATAGGAAGATTCTATTTTATTCTGAAAATAGAGATAGCAGGATCAGATGAGGGATGAAAGGAAAAGAAAGGAATTAAGGATGGCTCTAAGATTTTCGATGAGGGCAAGCATGAAATTTCAATTTGCTGAGGTAGGACTGATGGACTAGAAGTGTGATTGGGAATATAGAGACTTAGATCTTGGACATACTCTATTCAAAATATTTCTTAACTATGGATGTAGAGATGGTGAGTAGGCAGCTAGAAATAAGAGTCTGTAGTTCAGGGGAGAAATTGGGGCTGGATATTTAAATGTGTATGTCATTTGCCTGTAGATGGCATTGAATTAATGAGATTACATGAAATACTTGACTTTAATTATACTATTGCATTTCCTTTAGTGATTTCTTCATGTCCCTCTTAGTATGACTTAGTAGATGGTTGTTTATTGCTATTATTTTTTTTAAAGTGTCTGTGGCTAGAAAAGAGAAGAAACCCAAGGCCAAAGCTCTGGGTCATTCTAGTATTTAGAAATCTGGAACACAAGAAGTAGCTGGCTAATGAGTCTGAGAAGGAGCAGCCAGTGAAAGAGAATGAGAACCGATAACTCTGTGGGATGAAAAAGGGGCTGTTTGAAGAAGAGCTGGCTGATCATCTATGTTAAATGTTGCAGGTGAGGTAAGTAAGTAACATGATGTCTGAGAGGTGGCATATGAACCTGGCAATGTGGAGGTCACTGGTAGCCTTGATAAGAGGGTTTTTGTGGAGAAGAAAGAAGGGAGATTGAGGAAGAAGCAAAACCTTAGAAGAATTTGCTACGAAAGAAAGGAAGAGATGAGTTAGTTACTGCAGAAGACTGTGAAGTCAATGGAGAGGTATTTATTTATTTATTTATTTATTTATTTATTTATTTATTTATTTTTAAGAGGGAACATGAGTGGGGGTGGGGAGGAAGGGGCAGAAAGAGAGGGAGAGAGAGAATCCCAAGCAGGCTCCAAGCCCAGCATGGAGCCCAATGCAGGGCTCTATCTCATGACCTTGAGATCATCACCTGAGCCAAAATCAAGAGTCAGATGTTTAACCAATTGAAACACCCAGGTGCCCCTGGAGAGGTTTATTTTTAAGGTGATCAATGTTAATCAGAATGTTTCAATACTGAGGAGAATTATTGAATGGGGAGGGGAGAGAGAGAGAGAAAGGGAGAGAGAGAGGAGAGAGAGCACACCCATATTGTAGCAGAGAAGATGAATAATTGAAAAATTGATTCCTTGAGTAGGTACCTGGGAGGGAATCGAATCTAGAACAGAAATGCCGAATTCATCTTAGACAAAATCACAAATATTTTTCTGTGTAAGGGGAGAAGGGAAGATATGGATGTGGGCAGACAGGGAGACATGATGGTAACAAGTGGAAGTTTTATTTTGCTTCCTTCTATTATCTAAATGAAATAATCATTGAAGTCTTTGGCTGAGATTATGGGCATGGAAGGAGGTGTTGGACGCTTGAGGACAAATAAATTATGCACAAGTAACGAATCATGGAACTTTACATTGAAAACTAGGGATGTACTGTATGGTGACTAACATAATATAAAAAAAAAAGAACGGGAAGAAATGAAATGGAATTTTAGGAGACTGGAAGGGGAAATTGTACAGAAAATGTAGTAGGCTTGCTGGGCAGCACTAGGTCTACATGAGACCAGTCAACATCCATTGTGAGATTTTTCTCGATGTATTAAGACACTAAGTTAAGATTCAGATACAAAGTAGTCAAATACAAATACTGTATGATCTCACTTAAGTGTGGAATATTAAAAATATCTAAACTTGTAGAAAAGTATAGTCAATAATATTGTAATACTTTTGTGTTGTGATGGATGGTAGCTCTACCTGTGGTAAGCACAGAATAACGTGTAGAAAAGTTGAATCACTATGTTGTACACCTGAAACTAATGTAACATTGTGTGTAAACTATACTCAAATACAAAAATTAATAAAAAAGAGGTCAGATTGTGGTTGCCAGAGGTGAGGGAGTTAGGTGAAGGTGATCAAAAGGCACAAACTTACAGTTATAAGAGAATGAGTATCAGGGATGTAATATACAACATAAACACTGTAGTTATGTTATATGGTATATTTGAAAGTTGATAAGTGAGTAGATCCTAAAAGGTCTCATCACAAGGAAAAGAAATGTAATTGGAGTGATAGATACTAAGTTTATTGTGGTAATCATTTTACAATATATACATATGTCAAGTCATGCTGCACACCTTAAATTTACAGTGTTGTATGTCAATTATATCTCAATAAACTGGAAGAAATCAAGTATTCAAAGAATTAGACTCAACTAGGAAGAGTTATTTGTTTTTAATCAACTGAGTATAATGGAAGGAGATAGTAGCAAGGTAATTAAATGTGTTTGAAAACACATTTGTAATCACCAGTAATATTTCAGAAATAGAATGAATAATTGCAGCTTATGACTCTAGGTGACACTTATTGGGAAGATATTATTTACTGTTATTGATATTTTTGTCTAGCAGTAGGCCTGTTCAGGTGATGGGAGGTGGCCAGAAGCCCTCCTTTTTTTTTTTTAAATGACAACTTATAGTAATTCATTTGTCATTCTAATGATGGATGTGGTTTAAGTTCTTTGGATATATGTTGAGTAATTCTATGTGCCAGTTGCTATGTTAGGCGCCGGGGGGTACAGATGAATACAATGTCTAGGGAATGAAATGGGTGTGTAAATTACAGCGTGGTAAACACCGTGGGTGAGATCAGCACAGGTACCTTCTGGTGAAAACTGTCAGAAGGGTTTAGGTACTTCTGAAACAATGATTGCAGAGCAGAGTGGTATATGTAAGAGACAACCAAGTGAGAAATGTTGGGATAGAAGAGTTGGTAAGAGCATTGCCAGTCCAGGGAATGGCATGAACAAGGGTCTGAAAGCTTGTAAGAATGAGGTCAGCTCAGAGAATTCAAGGTATGATAGTTTGACGGTTGGAATGCAGAGTGATGACAGGGTAGCCTGAAGAGTAAATAGGATCCAGATAATGAAGAGTCTCCATGTGTTGGACCAAAGAGTTTGGCTTATTCTAAGGGCAATGGTTGTTCACTAAAGGAATTTAAGCAGGGAAAAGATATGGTCAGGCAGATTTGTAGTTCAGAAACTTTACTTTGTGCAATGGTGAAACTGTAGTGAAGATGGAGAAGACGAAGCAAGATAAGTTGAGAAGGTTCTGAAATGTTCCAAGTAGGACACAAATTACCCAAGGTGTTTTTGAAATGAGTAGAAGGGAAGAGACAGATTGAACACACGTTCAATAGGGAGAATCAATAGCACTAATGCACATAGTGGCCCAGCTGGAGGAGGGCAGCCATTCAGGGGTCCTGGCTTAGGCTGCCTGGACAACAGTTCTGTTCACTAAGCAGAGTGTAAGGATGGGCTCCATTTTGGTAATGCTCTGTGTGGCACAAGATTCTATGTGTTCCTCAAATCTCTTTCCTTTTCTTCCTGGTCACAGCAAGACCATTTCTCATTTTCTCTTGCACTGGGTAGGACTATATTACTGAATTTAGGTCAATGGAATACTGTTAGTAGTGATGTCTGCCCCTTCCAAACTTGACCCCTCACTGGAATCTTCCATTCATCAGCTCCACTAGATGTACTGGATTCACTGGAAGATTTTGAGCCTAGGGGATAGTAAAGCCACTGAGTGGAAGGAATATGTGTTTTTGAATGACTGCATAGAGCAGAGAAAGACTCCTCTCCCCTATCAACTCTGCACTGGACTGTGACATGAATGAGGGGAAAAAAAACCCAAAACAAAAACACTTTATAATCTTATGCTATTAAGATCTGGGGTTTATTTGTTTTAGCTCACCATGATGAATAAGCTTGGATTGAATGTATACAAGAGCACCAAGGAGCTAGAAAATGTGGTTCTGGGCTAAGATTCAAAGGTCATGAGATACGGATAAGGTTCAACAGCTTTCTTTCCTCTCCACTCTCTTCCTGCAGGTCACCGCTGCACCCCTGCTTGAATTCTTTCTCTTGGTGAACTGTATGAGTTTGTTCTTAGTCACTGAAGTTGGAGGCCTGGCTGAAGTTCCCTACTTCTCCCCTGTCATTCATATTTGTGGTGGTCGACTCTGCCAGTTTTGCCTCCTTCATACCTTGAGTATGTATGTCTATCGTCTTCATTCCCATGGGCCTTCTCTCATCCATTATCTGTTGGGGGGGCATTGTCCTGTGTGTGACAGGATGCTTAGCAGCATGACTTGCCTCGATAGATGTCAGTGGCATGTGCTCTCTAGTTGTAGTGACCAGAAACGTCTCCAGATATTGCCAAACACCTAGGGGTCAAAACTGCCCCCAGTTAAGACTAACAGGACTTTGAACACTTAGATTTCAGACTGATTTAGAGGATAAGGATGGGAAATTTTTCATTTCTGGTAGCTCAAGAAGCAATCAAGTTTCAATAACAAAATAGAAGACGAACTTAATGTATTTGACAGTGCAAGCATCATTGGATTAAGTGTATTTTTTTTTTAGTAACCTCTCATGGCAATTATTTTCCTGGAGGTACCATTCATTAGGATACATGTGTTTCAATATATTTGTCAAAAATATTTTTCCTTTATGTACCCCCACTCCACATTCCCACCTGGATTTGCTGGCAATCTCAGCTATAGGAAGCACAGAGTGACTCCAATACTGAATAATTACTAAGTTCAGCCTAGGCAAGTGGTGGCTGAGGGTTGAAATTGTAATTATGGTCTCACAAGGTGTGCCTACATGCCTGGTGCTGGATGCTCTGTGTCTTTTATTCCTCTGAAAATCTTATTTTCTTGTATTTCTCTTGACGAGTGGGGAGATTACAGTTGGAAGAGGAAAGAAACTAAAACTCCATGTAGTTAATTAACTAGCATTGAATTTGAAGCTCAGTCTGAAAAAGTAATCCTACCCACCTTACTCCATGTGGGCTGCCCTCTAATTGCCTTGCCTGCACTTACAATTTCCTCATTTCACTGAAGCTGGAGTCAATTCTTTGAGGTGCTCTGGTAAGGAAATATTGCCAGGTGGAACTGAAAGGGATTGTCAGTTGAACCACACAAAATAACTTCTGGAATAAAGTTTCAGCAAGTTGGGGGCACTAACTTTCTCATATTTTTAAAATAGGAAACATAAGAACTCTTGGCTTTCTAACTCATGAGTTGAGTACATGGGAAATACTTTAAAGATTCCCTCACTAGGTTTTGTAGGAGGTAGCTTCAGCCTGACCCCTCAGCAGCATCTTCTGGCATCACTCTGTACTTTACCTATGCCAAATTTTTATATACTGTACCTTGGAATGGATGTGCTTTATTCACATGCCCTTTCTCCTGTTGTGATGGTCTCTTCCCAAAATATCCCTCCCCCTAGTCTGCCTGGTGAATTTCACTCATCATGAAGAAACTTCCTGTGCTCCTTCCTCACTGAAGTACCACTGAGGACCCACATAGTTGCTTCCTTCCCCAGTTTCCCATGTCACATGCTATTTAGCGGTCTTTTTTTCTAATGCTGGATTGTGAACTCTGAAGACGGGTACCATTTTGTTTCCCTTTGTATTTCTGTCTACCTTGTATCCTCAAACAATATATTCATCAATGAGGAGCTGTATTTTGCTAAAGCGAGTGCATGTTGAAGTGACCCAGTAGCAAAGAGCAGGTGAGAGGCTATATATCTGTCTTGAATTAACTTCTAGAGAAAAATCCTGTGGCCATATGCCACTACCGACTCAACCACTGTGTGATGCAATTGTTGGCTCACTTAGTTAGAAATTCCCATATGCTGAGTATCAAGCCAAGCCAGTTCTACCATTGAATTCATTCAGCAGGTTTGAGTCTGTCCTTGAGGCTTTTTCAATAACTTCAGTTGTGCATAGTTGCTGGGGAGCACAGAAACATATAGGGAAAATGATACATGGACCTATACCTGCTTGAGATATATGTTTCATGAGACATTTTATTTTTTTTTACTATTTCCTTTTTTTCCCCTTAGTGATGCCATGAGGATTTTTATGAGTCTAGCTGGGCGAAAATGGAAGGTCTCACTTATGGTGGTCATACCTGTGTGTGCACAAGCAGGCACACAAGGTCTGTAAATACCCACCCAGAGTCCCCTCGACTCATTTTGGCAGCTGTTTTCTTCCCCTGTTTCAGGAGTAATTCCACCAGCTAGGACAGAAAACTGCTGCTAATAAAGATAGCCCTGGGCCAGTGACCTTTACCGGGAATCATCTGTTACTGTGACAAGAGCCAGCGTGTGTGGAGAATGCTGCATATAAACGTGCTGGGGAGGATGGGGCAGAGCAGGGAGAAGAGACCAACCTGGAACGCAGTTGCAGCAGGATGTTTGCCCCGAGGATCTGGAGGGTTTTCAGGCCCTGATTTCCTGGACCAGGTGGAAAATGAAAAAAGGATCAAAAGGACAACACACGCCCTCCCCATGCCCTGCTCCATTACTGGCCAGTCCCAATGTTCCCAGCATACTCCCTGGCTTTTTGCTATAAACAAGCTCTGAATCATCTGCTACTCAAGGCAGGAGGAGAAAAACAAATTTGAATTAAACAAAAATTCAAAGGCTGAACTGTTGATAAAAAGCTTCAACCCTCTGAACTCAGAGGTGGATTTAGGTTTTGTTTTGCAGGGCTGATGTAATTTGTTTGTGTGTATGTGTATGCACATGTGTGTTTGCTTTCTTAAAACAAACACTTAAAATACAAAATTAGACATAAAATGGATATTTGCTTTTAATGCAAAAATAAGTCATACAAATTATAACATTAAAAGTGCTAAAAAACACCACACACACATAAAGCTAAGAAAGTATAAATTTTGTCAATTACCTGCTAGTTTTTATTAATGACTTTCATTGCTGTTATATATTTACTTATGAACATCTAGGCAGATATATACTGAAATACTTCTGTGGGTAATTCTATACAAATACATAAAATTATTCTCAAATTAAGACATAAATAATTACAAAGAGATACATTAAAATTGTTGCCACATTGTATTGAGATCCATAATTATGTAATCAACTCTCATATTATACCCATTGACATACAGATAAAAATGTGCAGGCAATTTGTTGTTGGAACATTTTTTTCTTCAGTATCTTTGCAGTATCAGAGGCCATTTTCTGTGTCTTTTTGTCTGGGACCACCAGACTTTGTCCCATATATTGGAGATGTTCAGATACAGTTCGATGCATTGGGACACATAAAGCATGCAACTTGGCATAGTTTGTTATACGTTGTCTGTTATACTGTTGTGGAGTTGTACCTTACAAACCCAGGGATTTGGTTTGATACATTCTATTTTGCATGATTCCCATCAATAAAAAATGCATTTATAATTATTTAAGTACTTTATCAAGTATCTCCTGACAAGAGAAATTTTTTTTTCATTTTGCTTTGGGATTAATTGGAATGAAATCATTTGCTTACAAATTTACATGTCTGTTGATTGGAAGAAGTTCCCACAGACTAGCTCCTGACTCCACACATTTTAAACCTATTTTTCTTCCATTGCCTACATGCTTTTGATACCAAGAGTTTTGGGTCATATTTGTATTATGATTTCACCTCAAGTCCTGTCATGATGCCAGGTGAATCAGCACAGTAAGATTATTCCTGGAAGTTATTCCCACTTTCCTACAGCAATAACTTAACTGTTCGTGAGAGAGGCTGTGAGCTATGTCTCACTAAACCAAAACAAAATATATGCCCTTCCTTAGCTGATCTAAAAATACAGATGGCCACTCTAATATTGGTCCACAAGAGAAAGCAGAGATAGAAACTTTAAAGAATTGTGGTTTAAACTTCTTATTTTTACAAATTTTGCAAAACCCTAAGGTCTTGTGAACACATTGTCATGCCTCCTCCTGAGGTCTTGGAAGAGCCCCGTGCAAGTGGCTGTTTCTCAAGTTTAAGTTTCATTATCGTTATTACAGATCCTCCCTGGTTTGAGCTAGAAGTCCATGACTTATCTGATTTGCTGGTTACAGCTTTAGAAGAGTTTTCATTCATCTAGGCATTATTTTTTTCACTTATTTTTTATTCACTTGACTATCCAGCATTTATTTACTCTAATAGTATATACTGGTGTCCAGTAAGTATGTGATGGGACAGGCAGGCACATAGACAAAAGCCTACACCAAAGTCCAGAGAGTCCCCTTCTCCAGTTCCTATTATTGTGGTTACTTTGTAACAAGCATTGTTGCCTCCTCTCTGGTTTGGTGGCTGTTTTTAAAGTGGCCACAAGGTACAGGATCCCTTCTTGCTCTCCTTGCTGATTTTATCTGTGAGGTTCAGAAAGCTTGTGCTTAACCTTTTCCCCTGCTGGTGACTCCTGTTTGACCATCATCTCACTCCTCCAGCACCAGGTGAATCAGAAACTCTGATACACTGGGCAGACACAGACACTTTGATAAGAGAAGGAGAAACTTGTGATCATTTAAGGATCTCCAAGTAAGACTTCTTAATCACAAGTTGTGCCTCTATCTTGCCACTCCATGTCGTGGGTGCCTGGGACTTCCCATGAGGGACTCATTCAATTCTCAAAGGCCTATCATCTCACATATGACAGTTTTTCCTTTTCTCTTATGACCTTGGGTCAGTTACTCATCTGAATGAACTTCAGGTTCCGCACCTATAAAATCTGGATATAAAGAGGGGGAAATGATAGAGTATTTGTGGTGTGCTTGGCAAATAGGAAGCTGTGAATAAAGTAATTTCCTTTCCATTAGGACCTAAGTGTTCAGGACAGGAACATTCTGAAAGACGGTGGGGAACAGGCTTCTTTTTCACAGTGAGGACATAGAGGCTGTATGTTGAAACCCTGATCTGGCTGGTTATCCAGTTTTGACAAATCTTTTAGCGAATCTATTAATTTAAAATATAGTGCTGGAAATTAAAATTTATCTGAAGAAAAGAAAAATGGACAAATTGGTAAAATTCTTTAGTCCATGTCTTTGCTTCTGGCACCAATCCAGGCACATGGGATTGTCCATGTACCAGAAATACAGAAAGAACATATACTTATTTCCAATTTTATATTTTTTATTGTATACCAAGTCACCTATAATGTTGCTATTAGGGCAAGTTGTATGATATTTGTGGTCCATATTGCACCAAAGGGAGGGATATTAATTTTCATTTGGGCTGGATCTAAAAACTGCTATGCACACACTGAGTGACATCTCATTTTTCCTGATAATGATGTTGATATGTCTCTGGAATACCCATATGCTCAGCATTTGCTGTTTTGAACTTGTTCTTCATTAATTATGGCTATGCAGAAGGTGCCAAAAATTAGGTTCTATGGAGGATTTAAATTGGAGCTCTGAAATGGGTGACATTTATACGTAAATGAAGGAACAGACTCAAAGAGGTGAAGTTTGCACAGAGAAGAAGTAGCAGAGTGGGCAAATTAACCCTGCGGGTCTGATCCTAAAGTTTGCTTGGTGTCCTCATGACACCACATTGCTTCCTGTCCCTGAGGAACTGATGAGTAGAGACAGTTCTCTGGTCTCTGCATGGAGAGAAACATGGATAAGAATTTTGAAGTTGCTGCTTCACAAGCAAAAGTGTGATTTCTGCTGTTCCAGAGTTTCATTGCACTATGACACGACGTGGCGTAGGTTTGTCATGGTTGAGCTTGGGAGGGGTCCTCTCTGCCTCTTGGACGTGAATGTTTGTTTCCCTTGCTAGATTAGGGAAGTTTTCAGCTACAATTTGTTCAAATATCTCTTTTAGACCTCTGTGTTTCTTTACCCCCTTGCAGATGCCGATGATTCTGACATTGGAACATTTCATTGAGTCAGTAATCTCCTGTAACCTACATTCTTGTGCGTGGATTTTTTTAAGTCCAGATTCTATTTTTGCTTTCTCTTCTACTAACCCATCCTCCAATCACTGATACGTTCTTCTGCCTCATTCACCCTGGCCATCAGAGCCTCTAGTTTTGACTGCATTTGCCTCATAGAATTTTTAATTTCTGCCAGATTCGCTCTCATTTCCGCCCTTAGAGATTCTATATTCTCATTAACATTTTCATTAATACTTTTTTCAAGTCTACACATCATCTTGACCATTGTTACTCTGAATTCCATTTCTGATAATTTGGTTATATCCATATCCACTAGTTCTGTGGCAGAGGCCATAGACTCATTGTCTTCTCTTTGCTGGGTGGGATTTCTCCTTCTCGTCATTCTGATGAGGAGAGGTTGCGGGGTTGTCCACAGCCCAAATTATTGACTGGGACCCAGGCAGTGCGCCCTTGTTTTATAGGGATCTTAGGGATGTGGGCTTCTTGATTTTTCAGCTTGCCTTCTGGGGGAGGGGCCTGCCACGATGATACTCAGGCAACCCTGTTTGGGTAGAGTCTGTTCTCTGCGAGAGGGGATGGGGGTGGGCACACTGTGAGCCGGTATTTCCAGGCTTTTGTTCTCTGGCAGCTTTCCCTGGTGGTTTGATATGCCTCTTCTGAGAGTCAGAGCAGCAGTGGCCAAATCTCAACCTCCGTCTCAGAACAGAGGGATTGCGGACCGTTCTCCACTGATGTTCTGTCCACTTTAACTCTGTTTCTGTTGGTGCTGCTCAACCTTGCAGCGTCCTGGGATGTGCGCCCCACACCCGGCGTCCCAGCCCTCACTTCCAGGGCCGGCATGTCTCTGTCCTTTGTTTTTCCAACACCACCAGCTGCCAGCCGCCCCTGTGCACTCCCAGTCTCAGTCTGGTTCCAGTGAGCACACCAGAGCTCCGTTTCAGTCTGGTGGCGTGCATTCCCCGTCTCATGGTCTCAGCCTGCTCTCTCGTGGGTACCGGTCCGCGAGTCCGCCCGCTCCGCCCCGTGCAGGTGGCTACCGCTTCCTGGCGCCGGAACGCGGCAGCTCCCTCCCCCTTCCGTTTATCTTCTGATATCTGTGCGCGGTTCCACGGCTCCCCGCTTGGTACCTCAATACTCAGCGCTGGAGATGTTCATTTGTAGAGATCCAGATGTATCTTCCTGCATCTCAGGCTGATTCCATGGATGTTCAGGCTGGTCTGGTACCTATCCAACTCAACTCAGGGGACTGGCTGAAAAAGGGGCCCACTACTCTTCCACCATCTTAAGTCCCCCCCCCCAAGAAAACTATTTATACTCATGCTTGGTACTTAGCAGGTGCTCAACAAATAGGTGCAGCTACCCACTCCTCCTCTTTCCCCGCTCCTCTCTCCCCTCACTTCTCCTCAGCTTCTTCATTACATAAGCAGTTTTTCAAGTACTGTTTCTGGTTTTATTTTTTCCCTAAATTTGAGGAAACCTTTGCATCCTCAGGAGTGAGTTTGCACCCCAGTCATTCATTCCCAAGATGTGAATTTTCTCAGCAGTCTCTGACATAGTGCTTATGACCCATCTGTGCATAATGTCCCAGGGCTAAATGTTTGTGCAAAGGTAGAAGCCCCTTACTGCTGCATCTCTTAGGGCCTTGACACATACTCTGGACAGAGCCTCTCCTGGTTGTTATTGCTTAAACATCCTTTGATTCGTGAACCAGACATTCTGATGATCCTTTGTTAAACCGGAGTCAGTTTATTAATGCAAAAAATCGATAGCACATCTACCGTCACCCTGAT